>NC_133318.1:518011-518753 GCF_012295235.1 Primulina huaijiensis | reverse complement strand
TTTAATACTAATATCTAACATTTAATTTATTGCAACTAACATTTATTTTCTCGTAACTAACTTTTATTTTTCGCAACTAACTTTTACTTTCTCACATCTAACTTTTACCTTACCACAACTAATTTATTAAATCATATATTTCATTTAGGCAATAGCGTGACTGTGTCGGTTATTTTAAATGAAATATAATGATTTAATTTATGTATATAATCATAGGTACCATATATAAAATATCGGTTAATTCGATATTTTTTATAGTGAGAACTATATTATATTATGTATGTGTTTAAATATATAATTTTCTTTTTCTTGAAATCATTAATTATGTTGGTTTTCTTTGATTTACTTTTAGTTAAATAATATTACATAAATCAAGAATAAATATTTGAGCATTGACAAATTCATATTTGTAAACTTCATTCTTGAATTTGGTAATTTATAAATTAATAAATTTAAACTTAAAATAACCTATCTGTGGATCGATTTCGTACTTACGAAATATATTACTTGCAGACAACCTACACTTGGGTTAGTTATAATTTAAGTAGTAGCAAGTTTTTGGCGCCGTTGCCGGGATGTATAAATTAAGTTTATATTTTATTTATAAGTATTGTGTTGTTTTTACTTGTATGAGTATTTGGAATCGTAAAAAAAATAGTAGACTTATTCGAATATCTGAAAATAATTTCAACATGGATGATAATTCAAATAATCAAGATGATGATGATAATAATAATAATAA
>NC_133318.1:484251-517968 GCF_012295235.1 Primulina huaijiensis | reverse complement strand
AATAATAATAATAATAATCAAGAACATGATCAATTAAGAACACTTAGGCACCATATGAACCCTATTAGAACTAGTGCCCCATCTTTTAGTTTTTCCTCCTGATGCATCTAATTTAAACTTTAAACCTCAAATTATTCAACTTTTACCAAATTTTCATGGCTTAGATTCTGAAAATCCATATTTACATCTAAGAGAATTTGAGGAAGTTTGTAACAATAAAACTAAGGTTGTTCAGTTCTTGAATATGTGGAAGGCAAAGTCAATAATTCAACAAATGTGGGTGATATCTATAATCTTAAAGATGATATAGATATTTAAGCTACACTTGCATCTTTAGCAAGAAAAATTGAGTCATTAGAAATGAAAAAGAGTGATCAATTAAAAAGTATTCAAGAAATTGTTTGTCATATATGTGATACACATGATCATTCTACAAAAGATTGTCCAACATTACCTTCATTTAAAGAATGTCTCCATGAACAAGCAGATTATGTTAACAATTATAAAAAACCAATGTTAGATCTTTTTTCACATTCATATAATCTTGGATGGAAAAATCATCCTAATTTTAGTTGAAGGAAAGATAATAATGCACAACCTTCACAACAACATTTTCAAAATAACCAAAATCATCAAGGTTATATTCCTTATGTTATACCTCCAAGAAAAAACTTTGAAGACGTAATTCATGCATTTATCCAAAAACAAGAGTCTATCAATATTCAAAACATTCATCTATAAGCTATTTGAAAGAAACTCTTGCAAAATTTGCATCTGCACTTAATATTCAGGAAAAGTGAAAAATTCTATCTCAACCTCAACCTAATCCTAAAAATCAAAATCAAGAATTAAATAATAATAAAATTGATCAAATAAAATCTGTTATTACTCTTAGAAGTTGTAAAATAGTTATCCATATAGCAATGAAAACAAGGATAATTTAAATTCAAAGAATAAAGATGATAATTCTGATTGTTAGACTTAACTTAATTGTGGCGATGAGAATCAAAACCAGCAGGTCATTAGTTAAAATCAGCAGACAATATAAAGCAGAAGTCTTCATCTCACTAAACCAGAAGCAGAACTAAGCTTCAACGGGTTAGAAAACCAGAAGCAAAACTCAGTCTAAACTAGAGTAACTTAACGTCTTTTGGGCAAACGGAACTAATCTTAAATGTTCTCGTTACTTTACCTAGTACTAGTATTAATTGCACCATTAATGTTGTACGGAGTTATTTATTACGTCATACCAGTTTTAGTATGAAAAAAAGACTGACTGTATCAAAGATTTCTGCAGGGCCCTTTTCAGGTATTAAAACTGATTTTATCAGAAGTCTAAGAAGCCGTTTTATTTATAGACGTTGGAATCAAAACTTCTATAAATACACAAGATCAACGACGTTTATACGTTACCCCACCTGAACTCAATAACGAACACATTCTCTATTATACAAACATCGATTTGAGCACTCAGATCTATTTATCTTATTCAAACTCAATATACAGAAAAGAAGAACCCGCTTCATAGCATATATCTAATCTGTTGAGATCATCTTGTGCTGCTATTTCTCACACTCTCCAATCTATTCACATTACTCATATCTTGTTAAGAAGAGTTTGTAATCTGGAAAAGAGTCTTTTCCATAACTTTGTTGCAATTATTTACATTGTGTTGTGAAGCTAAGAGTTTCAGTAGGCAAAGGGTAAGTCCTGCTGAAGTGGGTGTGTACAAGTATTGTACTGTAAAATCCTAAGTCTTTTAGTGACACCTTCTGGAAACAGAAGAAGGAGAGACATAGAACATTTTATCTTCGAACTTCCATAAACAACCATTGTCTACTGCTTACTGTTTTTATCATTTTCACCCCTCAAACCATCAGATCGTTTCCGCACTATTTTGTGATTTGTTGGTTATTTGAACAAGATCAGCTACAATCTCTAACATGATTTTAGCATCATTTGAAAAAGAGATCAACAAAGGATAGAGTTTATTCACCCTCTCTCTAAACTCAATATCGATCCCCAACAAGTGGTATCAGAGCATGCTATTCTTGTACTGAAAATTTATAACAGATATGGCACATTTCAGCAAAGTTCCTATGTTCTCAAAAGAAGATTTTGACAACTGGAAGATCAGGATGCAAGCTCATCTTGCAGCTCAAGATGATGACATATGGTTTGTCATCACAGATGGTCCCCTGAAGATTTTAAAGCATAATACAACTATAGTTGTTACTGATGGTGCTCCTCAGATGGTTGAAAAGCACAGGAGCAAATGGACCAGTGAAGACAAAAAGAAAGCTAATCTTGATAATGTTGCGAAGGACATTCTATACAAAACTCTCGACAAAAATACCTTCAGTAAGATTAAGATGTGCTCTACTGCAAAGAAAATCTGGGAGAACCTCATTCAAATCTGTGAAAGAAATGAGCAGACTAAAGAAAACAAGTTATCTGTGGCTATGAAAAAATTTGAAAATATCAAAATGAAAGCCGGAGAAACTCTGAGTGAGTTTGATGAACGTTTCAGCAGTTTGGTTAATGAATTGGCAGCTCTGGGTAAAGAGCACAGAAACAGAGAAATAGCACTCAAAGTAATGAGAGCTCTACCCAGAGAATGGGATGTAAAAACTATGGCTATGCGAGTATCGAAAGATCTGAACAAGTTGAAACTGCATGACTTGTTTGCAGACTTAAAAGCCTATGAGTTTGAACTGGAACTGAGAAGTGGAGAAGAGCCCTCGTCAAATCAACCTACCAAGGCTCTTGTTGCTACTGCTACTGCTACTGCTACTGAAAGCACATCTGACAGGACTGCTGAACAGATCAGCAATGATGCAATGTCATTATTTGTGAAGAAATTTTCCAGATTCATGAAGAAGAATCACAGAGCTTATTAGAATCCTAACCGGAATTTCAAGAAGGAATCACCATCTGGTGATACGGCGTGTTTTAACTGTGGAAAGATTGGTCACTTTATTGCTGATTGTCCGAAGCCCAAGAAGGATGACCAGAAGAAGGAGTACAAGCGGAATGACAAGAAGTCCAGAAGAGATCGCAAAGCCATGATTGCTGAGGAAAAAAATTCCAAGTGGGCAGATTCTAGCTCTGAATCTTCTGACTCAGATGATCATTCCAGCGACAGCGATGCAGAAGAAGTCAAATGCCTCATGGCAGACACTGAATCAACCTTGACATCTGGAGAGGTATTTGATTTTGACTCTAATGAATTTACACGAATTGATTTGGTTAATGCACTGAATGACATGGTGGAAGAGTACTCAAGACTTTCTTAATCATTCGAGGAAGTTAAGAGTGAAAATCAAAACTTAAAAGATCAAATCAGTAAGTTTACTTGCTTGCAAGAAAACAGCTGTAGTGATCTAAAAGTTGAGATAAGTAAGTTGAAACCTGAGAATGAAAGAGTAAATGCAGAATACCAGACAATGAGATCTGAAAATAAGAAGCTATCAGTACTGGTAAATGCATGGAACAAGTCTTCTGTTTCTTTGGAGAAGATGCAGGAGTTACAGAAACAATCTGGAGACAGGAGTGATATCGGTTTCAGTAACAATGAAAGCACTTCAGAAACTAGTACAAAACCAATACTGGATATGAACAAAGGGAAATTCATTTACTTTGTTAAGTCCAGTGTGGTATATGAACCTGTAGTACCAACTGTTCAAGTTGAAAAGTTTGTAAATCAGATGGACAGAAGAAACCATTATGGTCTGGGTTATGTTAAACCTAAGAGTAGAGTTCACCAGAGTGCTGGATCCAGTAGAGGATTCAAATCAGGAGGACAACCCTCTATGAAGGTTAAAAACTACCAGTACTATAATAGTAGACCGGTTCAGAAGAGATACAGGCCAGACAACAAGAATAGAAGAGAAGAACAACATTCTAAAATGCATACTGTTAGAAATAACAGACCTTCTGTTGCACATACCTCTGTGGATACCCGAAGTACAAAACCACCAAGAATTGTACAAATGTGGGTTCCTAAGGGACTGATAAGGCTTGGACCCAAATAGATTGGGTACCAGTTACTAAAATTTGTGTTTGCATGAATATGAGAAGAAAGCCAAGATCAGCAGCTCTATATGGTATCTGGATAGTGGAAGTTCCAGACATATGACTGGATAAAAGAATCTTCACTACAACAAAAATGGCTTTTCGCAGCGCGCAAATACTCTTTCCGCGGCGCACATTGCACGCTGCGAAATTGCAAGCTGTTGAAAGTTCAAGTTTATCCGCAGCGTGCATGCGCACGCTGTTAATACTACTATCAACGGCGTGCTTATGTACGCTGTTAATACAACTATCCGCAGCGTGCAATGCACGCCGTTAATATTAAAAAAATCTAAATATTAGCGACGATTTTTAAGATAACCGTCGCTAATTTGCGACGGTTCAATACCAAAAATACCGTAGCTAAATTAGCAACAGTTACTACTCCGTCGCTAATGGAAAGACGGTGTTTAAATTTAGCGACGGTTACAAAACTGTCGCTACATTTAGCGACAGTTCATTAAACCGTCGCTAAATTTTGCGTAAAACTAAAAAAAAATTACTTTTATAATTTAATAAATTTTAAAAAAAATTCCAGTAAAACTATCATCTCTTAACTAACACTTAAAAAATTAACCAAAAATTTAAAAAAAAATGTACTTAAACCAAAATAAAAAACGCATATTAGAGAAAAGTTTAAGTGTTGTAAAGTGATGTGAAAGTGGAACGGAAATCGGATATTTATAGACAATTAGCGACAGTTTTGCATTAAACTGTCGCTAGTAGCGACGGTTTAAACATAACCGTCGCCGATTTACAACTATTAGCGACAGTTAAATAAAAATCGTCGCTAAAAGCGACGGTTATTTATTAAACCGTCGTCCATTTAAAATCGGCGACGGGTTATTTTATACCGTCTCTAAATTTAGCGACGGTTTTTAAAACTGTCGCAAAGTTACATTAGCGACGGTTTAATAAACCGTCACTAATTTAAAAAGTCACCCTTTTCAACGGCGTGCTTTTACTGCGCGCCGTGAATGCATAGAGTATTAACAGCGCACATTATTGCACGCTGCGGATAGTATATCATATGACTTTCCGCAGCGTGCTTTTAATGCGCGCCGTTAATATATATGTTATTAACGGCGCACATTAAAAGCACGCTGCTGAAAGTATATAATATTTACAGCACACATAAATGCACGCTGCAGATATTACTTTCCGCAGAGTGCTTTTACTGCACGCCGTTATTTCTGTCAAGTGCAACAATATTAACAGCGCACATATTGAAGCACGCCGTTAAAAGTACTATTCGCAGCGTGCTTTTAATGCACGCTGTTGATGATGCGCTGCGGAAAGTCATTTTTTTTGGAGTGCTTCTAACAGAAGTAATGAGTTGTAATGGACCAAAGATAACTTTTGGGGACAACTCAAAAGGTAAAACCATGGGTAAGGGTAAGATTATTCATGGTAACATCATTTTAAATGACGTGCTCTTAGTTGAGAATCTCTGTTATAATTTAATCAGTATTAGTCAACTGTGTGATAATGGTTATTCGGTAGCTTTTCAGAAGCACACATGCACAGTTAAAAATGCTGATGAGTCTACTGTACTAACTAGAAAAAGATGAGGCAACACATACAAAGTTTCATGAAATAAGGATCATGTTAATATTCCTACATGTTTAGTTGCATCTCATAATGATAAACATTAGTTATGGCACAAGAGATTGAATCACCTGAACTTCAAGTCTATCAATAATCTGAAGAAGCAGAACTTAGTTGATGGTTTGCCCGATATTAATTTTGTTAAGAATCATGTATGTTCTGCATGTCAACTTGGTAAGCAGGTGAGATCTAGTTTCAAGAATAAAGGTAGTAAATCAACTTCAAGGTGTTTGAAATTATTACATATGGACTTGTTTGGTCCAATCTCTATCACGAGCTTAGGGGGAATGAAATATACCCTTGTTGTTGTTGATGATTTTTCTAGATTTACTTGGGTAATATTTTTTGCTGGAAAAGATCAAACCAGTAGCCTCTTGATTAAGCTTCTGAAAAAGATTCAAAATGAAAAATCAGTTTCCATCATAAAAATCAGAAGTGATCGGGGCACTGAGTTTACTAACAAAGTTCTTGAGTTATATTTGGATGAATAGGGTATTCATCATGAATATTCAGCTGTCAGAACGCCTCAACCAAATGGAGTGGCTGAGAGGAGGAACAGAACTCTTAAAGAAGCTGCTAGAACAATACTAGCAGATGCAGACATCTCTCAGCGCTTATGGGCAGAAGCAATCAACACAGCTTGCTATACGCAAAACAGAACCATGATCAAAAAAGACACAATCAGACTCCTTATGAGATATGGAAAGGGAGTAAGTCTAATGTATCTTATTTTCATGTGTTTGGCTGCAGAAGCTTTGTGCACAATAATGATAAAAATTATTTGTTTACATTTGACTCAAAATCAGATGTTGAAATTTTTCTTGGATATTCAGCAGTAAGTAAAGCTTTCAGAATTTTTAATAATAGAACTCTTAATGTTGAAGAATCTATTCATGTTGTTTTTGATGAAGATAGTAGTGTTCCTGAAACTTCCGACATTTCAAATCTAAGTAACATGATAGACATGATTCATCTTGAACTGGATAGTGAAGATGATGCAGTACCAAGTGTCAAAGACGTTCAAAATCCAAAACCAGACACTCCTCTGGTAGAACAAATTGTTGAGACATAGGATATACCAGAACCAGAAGTGAACATTCCAGAACCTTCTACTGCTTTACCTGAGCATGACCAAAATTGCTCAAATCAGGAAGAATTCCCTTTAAACCCTTTTATTTGGAGAAAATCTCATCCTCCACCTTTGGTTATTGGTAATCCAGCAGCACCATTAAGAACCAGAAGGCAAATGGTTAATGAATATGTTCATGTTGCTTTTATTTCTCAGGTTGAGCCTAAGAAGATTGAAGAAGCTCTTCTGGATCCTAGTTGGATTGAAGTAATGCAAGAAGAGCTAAATCAATTTAAAAGAAATGAAGTGTGGTTTCTTGTACCTAGACCAACTCATCAAGCAGTCATTGGAACTCGGTGGGTATTCAGAAACAAGTTGAATGAAGAAGGCAATGTAGTCAGAAATAAAACAAGACTGGTGGCTCAAGGTTTTAGACAAGAGGAAGGAATAGACTATGATGAGACCTTTGCACCAGTAGCAAGGCTTGAAGCTATCAGAATATTCTTAGCCTTTGCTGCCTTCAAGAACTTTAAAGTCCATCAGATGGATGTGAAGAGTGCTTTCCTAAACGGCCTACTGCAAGAAGAAGTTTACGTCGAACAACCTCCAGATTTTATTGATCATTTCTTACCTCTTCATGTCTTTAAATTACATAAAGCATTGTATGGTTTGAAACAGGCATCTAGAGCTTGGTATGACACTCTCTCACAATTTCTTGTTAATCATGATTAAACCATTTGCACGATAGATAAAACTTTATTCACATTTGTTAAAAATAAGCACATTTTGTTAGTTCAGATTTATATTGATGACATTATCTTTGGGTCAAATAACCCCAAATTGTGTGAAAAGTTTGCTAAGATGATGCAGGATCAATTTGAGATGAGTATGATGGGAGAATTAACATTCTTCTTAGGACTGCAAATCAAGCAACTGGATACATGAATCTTCATAAATTAGGCTAAGTATACAAAAGAACTACTAAAAAATTTTGGCATGGAAACATGCTCTGCTGCTTCTACTCCAATGAGCTCATCTACTAAACTTGATAAAGATGAGAGTGAAATCTCAGTAGAGGTAACTGAGTATTATGGTCTTATTGGCTCATTGTTATACCTTACTGCTAGTAGACCTGATATTATGTTTGCTGTTTGTATTTGTGCAAGATTTCAGTCTAACCCTAAGCAATCACATTTTATTGCTGCTAAGCTTATTCTGAAATACCTGATGGGTACTCAAAATGTCGGTCTATGGTATCCCAAGGATTCATCTTTCAATCTTATTGGATATTCAGATGCTAACTATGCAGGTTGCAAACTGGATAGAAAAAACACCAGTGATTTTTGTCAATTTCTTGGTGATAGGTTGATCTCCTGGTTCAGTAAGAAGCAGACTTCCATAGCTACATCTACTGTAGAAGCAGAATATCTTGCTGCTGGAAGTTGCTGCTCTCAATTACTTTGGATACAGCAACAACTAAAGGACTATGGAGTTCAAGCTTCTAAATCACCCATATTCTGTGACAATACAAGTGCTATAGCTATCACGCATAATCCAGTCTTGCATTCCAGAACGAAGCACATAGATATCAGACATCATTTTATCAGAGATCATGTGCAGAAGAAGGACATCCGTCTGGAATATGTCCCTACTGATCAACAAGCAGCAGACATATTTATGAAACCTCTGCGTGAGAATAAGTTTTCTTATTTTAGAAATATACTTGGCTTAATCGACTTAACTTGACTTTATTGTTATTATTTTGTTATATGTTATTCAACTAACAATCAGCTTGCTTGCAGAAAATAAAAGAGACGACAATGAATCGGAATCAATATTTCATTTAGAATAAAATCGATACCATGTTATATTAGCCAATTCCGAACCTACAGAATCTTGCCACTCAGTTATCCAATTATTCAGTTCATGGATTCGAAGACTAGTGAAGGATTCAGCAGTGGAGATCTTATTTAGCTGATGACATTCCTTCCACAGCATCACGTGCAGTAGAACTTGATCAGTGGTTAGCTCTGTAACATGATTGACGTCAAATTGCTGTTTGTACTTCCTTGCTACTACTCTTTGTGCGCAAATAGAAGCCAAACCATTTTGATGCATATTTCGGAGATCTTGAACCTTGAACCATGAAGACATGACCTTTACCCAGACATATTCCTCAATAGTCTTCTTCAGATTTTCCAGATGAGGAAACATTTCATCTGTGACAATGACGTGTGTACTGCTACAGACATCAAAATTATTTGAACTAGACATATCGAATTGTTATTATCTGACATTTTTGTTGTCTTATTTATAGACAGGCGACACTTAATGTTGAAGAAGTTGAAGATCCTCAAGTCAATAGAAACGTCTTTTGATTCTTCAGATTTACCCAGACTAAGTTTCTCTTATCCTTTGTTTTATATCATTCAATGAAAGCAGTAGATAAACAAAATATGACAAAATGAGATTTTTCATTCATAAAACCAGATGCATTACATTGTGTTTATCTACTACATTTGTTGATATCAGTAGTTTGAGGTACTTCAGTAGCATTGAGTACTTCAACAGGAATCTAACTAAGGACTGCTGGAATCCCCTCTCTTTGCATGGTCGTGATTTGTGAAAGGGATGATTCCGCAGCTTAGTCCTAATAATTTTGAACAATCTAACTGATTGTTCAGATTATATGCCAAGGAATTTCTTCCAAGCCTTCATATCTTGAAAAAGGATGTTTTCAAACACCTGATTACGAGACGCCGGAAGTTGCCTTTGGAACTCCTCTGCTGATTTAGTCTCTGGAGAATACTCCGAGATAATGTTTGAACTACCCATTTGTTTTGATTTGATAAAAGAAAAAATGACTCAGTCTGTAAACTTGCAGGTATTTATAGAGTCTTGGGAAGCTTAAGAGACGACTATCTTGGTATTTACACGAATACCAAGAATCCTCTGTCATTCCCTCAGATATCGTATCTTCCCATTTATTAATTGCATTAATTTAGGGGGAACTGTATCGTCCTCTGACTTTTATTTTCATGTTTTGTCAGAAGCAGAAGAGAGTTTTGTCTTTTCGATAAAACAAGGTGTCTACAGGCTTTTGTCAAGTTGCTGAAAATACTTCAGTACTTTATGACTTCCAGTAGATATTATCATAAAACGACAAATCCCCTTCTGGTTATTTTTAGTAACCCATTGGACAGCCCGCTCTTTTCATTGATTTTGAAAATTAGCTTTTCTGACACTTTGCATAACTTTTCAAATACTCAACCGTAAACATATTGACACGTGTCCTTGAGTTTACACTGACGACTGTACATTTTGAATATTAACCGCCTTTTATTTTCATTTCACCTTTACGATTCCAGACTTTTGCTCTCTAGCTACTGCTTTCTCTTGTATTCTTCATTGCATAATCTACTTCGAAGTTATCTTACTTACAGGAGAAGAAATGGCTGGAGCTTACAATCTCAATGCCTATCAAGTCAGCTTTGCATCAGTGCTTACCATCAAAGATGAAGGACTTGTTCAAATGTTTAAAGCTGTTGAGAAATCAGGTCTTAGAAAGTTTCTGGAAGCACCTACTATTATTTATAAGACCGCACTACTGGAATACTTCGTCAAAGCAACTGTTCAAGAAGGGAAGATCATTCATTCCCAGGGAGATGCATCTATTTCCATTGATGCTGTACTACTTGGATAAACTTTCCTTCTCCCATTCTCAGGTACATCTGAACTGTCAGGCATTACGAAGGAAGAAATGTCGATTGCTCTTTCTACTTTCTCAGCTTCCGAAGAGGAACTCTCTCCTTCTTGTTTCGAGAAGCTTCTGAAAATGAAGTACTAAGTGCTCGCTGACATTGTGGCAAAAGCACTCCTTGTCAAAGCTGGTACTTTTGACCAATTAACCAAGGAGAAGGTTCAGGTGATTGTGGCAATCACCTCGGATATTAAGGTAGATTGGAGTCGGTTTCTGTTCAAGGTCATGAAAGAAATGATTTTACGGAAGAGTACTGGTTTTGCTGTTCAGATTAGCCAGATGCTGAAGGATGCTGGCTTTCCGTTCACTACTGAACAGGATGCTTCTTCTGTGACTATGGCCGATGCTGATAACGTGCTTGCTCTTCGGCCTAAGCCAAATGTGGATGAATTTGTTACAATGAAAAAGAGATTGGGGATGCTCAAGCGGAGGGCCAAGCTTCTCAGAAGAAAATCCATTGCTGATTTGGATATTTTCCCTTTCAGACAAGTATTTCCAGAAGCCACCCCATCCAAACCAAAATCTGTTTCCTCTACAGATCCAGCAGCTGTTCTTGCTCCATCAACATCAACTTCAGTGCCTACTCTCAGTCCTGCTACTGGAGTTGTCATTCAAGAATCATTAGCCGGATCCTCCACTACTCGGTCCGTGCTACATATTCCTACAGGAAAAGGAAAGGGGAAGTTGTTTGAAGAGCCCCAAGCTCAACGCACCAAGTCCACAGTGCATACTGACATTGAACTTCACCTTGAAGAAATTGAAAAATCTGCCAAAGAAGATATGTTATTCTTTGATGAATGGCTGAAGGTGCGAGCTTTTCACCCTCTTACTTACTTCCGCACTCAAGGCGTATTTGCACAAAAGGTGAAACATGAGAAGAAAGTTTTTGCTACTGCAAAAACCAAAAACGTCATAGAAGCGATGAATCGCATAAACTACATCCTTGATCAATTGAAACAGAAGGAGATGGACTCTGTGTTGAAGACTCTAAAGTCTAATTTTGATCCAATGAGTCCTACTGCTCCTCATGATCAGGATGTTATCAAGCTTATGACTGATCAGATGCATTCTTTGAGTGAGCGGATTCAAGTTCAAGAGCAGGCTTTTGCTAAGCCTCTTCCATACAGGGTAGGCATGGTCCCTGAACTTCTGCAGATACAGCCAGATGAGGAAAGGACCACAGCTCCTTCAGAAGCAAAGGTCTCTAGTACTCCTGCATCACCAGAACTGCCTACTCAATCATCGTCCCTGATTTTTGTCCGAGAGTTGGCTTCAGTGGATGAAGTTATTCAATCCATTGTTCTTACTGCTGCTACTGCACCAAAATCAACTCAGGCTAATGATGTGGTACTCTCAGAAGCTCCAATCGAACCTCTACTGCTCCAGAAGTAAGCTCTGCTGAACCTGGTCCTTCTACTGATCGCATAAACTACATCCTTGATCAATTGAAACTTCTACTGCATTGGTTGTATCCATTTCTGACTCAGCTGCTCATACTGCTCGTACTGTTTAAATCAAGCAGCGTATGCTCGCAAGGACTCCATCTCCAGAACCAGAACATTTTGATATGGAATATGAGATAGATACTTTGCAAAAGAATCTCAACAAAATCTCTGAGATAGTGAAGCAGCTATGTCGTGAACATGCTGGAGAAGTCAGTGGATCAAAGTATTTCTGTGATTGTATATCTAAAGAAGTTTCTTGCACGACGGAATCTTTGAGTAAACTGCATGCTGAGACCATTGTTTTTAGACAAGCTGTTTCCAGAAGCCAAGGTACCATCATGGTCGGACAAGTTGACATGATCAAATGACTCATCGATCATGATGAATCTATTCGTTCAGTCTCCACCAAAATGGAATCTATGGATGTCAAGATTGAGTCCCAATCTCAATCTCTTATTGCTCTCAATGAACGAGTTTCTCATCAGGCGCCCTATCTGGAGAAGCTGAACAATGGAATTCTAAATCTCTCTGGACGCATGGATGATTTATTTGCTCGAGTTATGGCCGTTGATGCCAAAAAGGGGGAAGCAGAACCAGAAGGAAGACAAGCAGAAGAAAGAAGAACTGGAGACATGGCAGAATCCTCTGCGAGAAGAGATCAAGATGCTCAGAATGACGAAATCATTTTCAGGGACATTGGCACCGATGACTAAAACTTTTGTCGTTTAATTATCTTAATATAATTGTCATATGCTTTATATTGCTATTATTTATCTCTGCTAACGTATAGGTTTTGGCATCACCACAAAAGGGGAAATTGTTAGACTTAACTTAATAGTGGCGATGAGAATCAAAACCAACAGGTCATTAGTTAAAATCAGCAGGAAATATAAAGCAGAAGTCTTCATCTCACTAAACTAGAAGCAGAACTAAGCTTCAACGGGTTAGAAAACCAGACGCAGAACTCAGTCTAAACTAGAGTAACTTAGCATATTTTGTGCAAACAGAACTAATCTTAAATGTTACCGTTACTTTACCTAGTTTCTAGCATTAATTGCACCATTAATGCTGTACGAAGTTATTTATTACGTCTTACCAGTTTTAGTATGAAAACAAGACTGACTGTATCAAAGATTTCTGCAGGACCCTTTTCAGGTATTAAAGCTGATTTTATCAGAAGTCTAAGAAGCCGTTTTGTTTATAGACGTTGGAATCAAGACTTCTATAAATACACAAGATCAACGACGTTTATACGTTACCCCACCTGAACTCAACAACGAACACATTCTCTATTATACAAACGTCGATTTGAGCACTCAGAACTACCTATCTTATTCAAGCTCAATATACAGAAAAGTAGCACACGCTTCATAACATATATCTGATTTGTTGAGATCATCTTGTGCTGCTGTTGTTCACACTCTCCAAGCTATTCACATTACTCATATCTTGTTAAAAAGAGTTTGTAATCTGGAAAATATTATTTTCCAGAACTTTGTTGCAATTATTTACATTGTGTTGTGAAGCTAAGAGTTTCAGTAGGCAAAGGGTAAGTCCTGCTGAAATGGGTTTGTACAAGTGTTGTACTGTAAAATCTAAAGTCTTTTAGCGACACCTTCTGGAAACAGAAGAAGGGGAGACGTAGAAGATTTTATCTTCGAACTTCCATAAACAACCATTGTCTATTGCCTACTGTTTTTATCATTTTCACCCCTCAAACCATCAGATCGTTTCCGCTCTATTTTGTGATTTGTTGGTTATATATTTGAACAAGATCAGCTACAATCTCTAACAGGATTTTAACACCTTTTGAAAAAGAGATTAACAAATGATAGAGTTTATTCACCCTCTCTCTAAACTCAATATCGATCCCCAACACTGATACTTCTGAAAATGATGATACCTTAAATTCTAAGAATAAGATGGTGAATGATAAATCATATAGAATAGTAAATGAGTCAAATAAACATCCCATCTTTCCTCATGCATTAACAAATCATAAAAAACAAAAGAATGATTCTGATATCTATGAAGTTTTTAAACAAGTAAAAATAAATATTTCGTTATTTAATACCATTAAACAAGTACCTTCCTATGAAAATTTTTTAAAAGACTTATGTACTGTGAAGAGAAAATTGCATGTGAAGAAGATAACATTCTTGGCTGAACAAGTAAGTTCTATTCTACAAAATAATTCTAGTTTAAAATATAATGATCCTGGTTGTCCAACAATTTCATGTACTATTGGAGAAAATAAAATTGAAAAAGCTTTGTTAGATTTGGGATCAAGTGTGAATTTATTTCCTTATTCAGTTTATGAAAAACTTAATTTAGGAGAATTAAAACACACTTCTATTATTCTCTTACTTGCGGATAGGTCAATCAAAATACCTAGAGGTATTGTAGAAGATGTGTTGGTTCAAGTTGATAAATTCATATATCATGTAGATTTTATTGTTTTGGATACACAACTAATAGAAGTACATAATGAAATTCCAGTAATATTGGGACAACCATTTCTAGCAATTTCAAATGCTTTAATTAATTGTCAAAATAGAATAATGAAATTGTCTTTTGGAAATATGACTCTAGAACTTAATGTGTTCAATTTATGTAAACAACCAAATATTAATGAAAATGAATATGATAATGAAATATAAACAATTGTGGAAGAAAATATGCAAGAAGAAAACTTAAATCAACAATTTGAAGTTTTTTCAATGGAAAGTTTTGAGTGTGAAATTTTTTTTAAAGAAGATGATAATACAAAACTTGAATTAAAAGTTTTATCATTAGAATTGAAATATGTATTTCTTGGTGAAAATAAAACATTCTCTGTTGTAATTTCTTCCACTCTGCTACAAAATCAAGAAGAAAATTTAATTAAATTACTTAAAAAATATAAAAATGCAATTGGATGGATTTTGAAAGATATAAAAGGTATAAATCCTTTAATTAGAAAACATAGAATTCACTTGGAAGAAAATACTAAAACATATCAACAACCACAAAGAAGGTTAAATCCACATATGAAAGAAGTTGTTAAGAATGAAGTATTAAAACTATTAGATGCTGGAATTATCTATCCAATCTCAGATAGTAAATGGGTAAGTCCAACACAAGTAGTACCTAAAACGTCAGATATCACTATTATAAAAAATGAAAAGGGAGAGTTATTACAAGCTAAGATTCCATCTAGTTGGCGTATGTGTATTGATTATATAAGATTAAATGACGCAACTAGAAAAGATCATTTTTCACTACCATTTTTAGATCAAAATCTAGAAAAAGTAGCTGGTAATTCTTATTACTGTTTTCTTGATGGGTATTCGGGTTATTATCAAATACCTATATCATTAGAAAATCAAGAAAAAACTACTTTCACTTGCCCTTTTGGAACTTTGCATTTAAAAGAATGTCATTTGGTTTATGTAATGCTCCGGCTACTTTTCAAAGATGCATGTTAAGTATTTTCAGTGATATGATTGAAGAATTTGTAGAAGTTTTTATGGATGATATAACTGTTTTTGAAAACTCATTTGAAAATTGTCTTAAAAACCTAGAAGATATATTAAAAAAATGTGAAGAAAAAAAATCTTATTTTAAATTGGGAAAGATGTCATTATATGGTTAAATCTGGGATTGTTTTAGGATATATGATATCTGAAAAAGGAACTGAAGTTGATAAAGCCAAAGTTGATGCTATTGCTAATTTAACGTCACCAAAAACGGTTAAAGAAGTTCGATCATTCTTGGATCATATAGGATTTTATTGAAGGTTTATAAAAAATTTCAGTGTAATATCTAAACCAATTTGAAATCTTTTAACAAAAGATACACAATTTGAATGGACTCATAAATGTGAAAATGCTTTTAAAAAATAATTAATCTTTTAATTAATCACCTATTTTACAACCTTCAGATTGGTCTTTACCATTTGAATTAATGTGTGATGCAAGTGATTATGTTATAGAAGCTGTGTTAGGACAAAGAAAAGAAAGAAAACCCTATGCAATTTATTATGCTAATAGAACCTTAAATAGTGCTCAAATAAATTATTCAACTACTGAAAAAGAATTACTTTCAGTAGTATTTGCATTAGATAAGTTTCGATCTTATTTAATTGGTTCTACTACTATTGTTTACACTGATCATTCTGCCGTAAAATATTTATTAAATAAACAAGATGCTAAGCCTAGGGTTTAGGGTTTTTTTTCTCAGAAAAACACCGCCGGAAGCGGGGGGTTAGGCGGACCCCTACATGTATATATCCACAAAAACAAACAGCAACAGCATAAAGAAAACCTAAAAGAGGAGGGGGACAAGACCAAAACCTCCCCAAAAAAGCTAAAGCAGTAGAAACATAAAAACAGAGCAGCCTAGAGAAGTAAAAACAAAAGAAAAACTAACCCTAGAATACTACCAAAGTGCGCCAAAAACTAATCAAAGACGAGCAGCGCTAAGAGCAACATGCTGTGGAAGACAAAGTGATAGCTGCGAGAGGAGTGTTGAATCCATGTAGAAGCTCTCATCCCGGAGCCATCACCCTGGAGAATCCAAGCTGTCAAAACTAATCCAATCTGGTATCTGGTAACTGTACGAAGCCCACCGGTCAAAAGAAGGTCTGGCCAAGAAGTCACTGTACAATGACGATCAAAGAGCAAAATGTAGATCGCAATCCAGCCAATACAAAAAGGTCCAACATCTGAAGTAAGAGAATAAATGAACCAAGCCCATGAAGTAGGAGTTTGACTAGAGAGACACAGCGATGCAGAATGGCCGTCCGAAAAGAACCCCTGAAACCACCACAGCATCCAGCAAACACTGATATAATAACTGAGACGGCGGGCAAGGAGAACCAGCAGTAAACGCCCACCAGGAACCACGGATGAGCCAAAGAGGAGCACCAACAGAAAAAGTGCTGAAGACCACCCAGAACAAGAAGTAACAAAACACATCATATGCAGGTGTCTGGGCCCACTTGCACAGAGTAGAGGGGAGGAAAAAACAACCTCCAAGAACAATAACCTGCAAGAAAAAGTACATATATATATATATATATAACTAGATATAGATATAGAAATAGAGCCAAAAGGAAGAAGGGGCTGCAAATGGCTAAGAATATCTACATCGGAGGTATGGAAGCCCTGAACGATCAGAGCGGGCAAGGATGAAGATGTGGCTGGGTAAAGAAGGCCCTAACTCTAAGGTAAACTGTCTAAGGTCATGGGCCCTCGTCGCCAACGCATCAGCCACAGAATTACCCTCCCGGAAGATATGCGAAATATGAACCATACGCCCCCTCAGAAGGACCAAAATCTGAGACACAATGTGATCCAAATCCCAACAACACCTACGAGAGCGGAGTATCAGAATAGAAATATGAGAATCAACCTCGATCCAAAGAGGGAAAAGAGAAATATCAGAACAAAGGATAAGACCCCTCCAGACCGCCTAGAGTTCCGCCCGGATATTAGACCCAGTTTCAATGAACTCACTGAATGAAAGCAATACCCGCCCAGAGTCATTACGAACGACGCCACCAACCGTAGAGTCTCCAGGGTTGCCTCTCAAACTCCCATCCACATTTAACTTAAAACAACCCGACGGCGGCCAAAGCCAACGAACAATCGCCGTCCGATGATATCTGTGAAAACCAACCGAAATACCCAGCGATCTCGCCACGTGAAAAAAGCCCACCCAATGTTTGGGCTTAACAGTATGCGCAGAATGGGCGAGGCGCAGGTAAGACAGGATCTGGAACTTCACCGTCTCCCCAGAAATGGAGAGCTGGCGGTGCTTCGCATCATTCCGAGCAGCCCAGAGAAACCACAAAACAATGAAAGGAAGAAACTCCCTCACATGGCCCCCTGGCGCCCAAACCAGATCACTCTTCCACGGACTAAGGAATAACCTGAAATCCTCAGTGTCAGGGATACGAACCCTAAAGACAACACCAAAAAAATGCCAAACAGAGCGAGCCACCGGGCTACAAATAAAAAAATGTGTGAATGTCTCTGACATGTTACATCACTGACAACGAGATGCTAATGCAAAAAGGCGCTGGAGCACCTCATCAACTGGGAGCCATTGATGCCAAAATCTCCAAAGAAAGAATGAAATCATAGGCCTTAACCAACTACCCCAACGGGGGGCGAAGAATATCAGAAGTCGGGGCGCGCAAACGAATCAACTCCAAAGCAGACTTGATAGAAAAAGCGCCATCGGAGCTATGAATCCATCGAGCCAAATCCGGCTCTCCCAAAAGAATCGAGACCAACACAATCTACTCCGCACGAGGCCTGATCTGGAGCAAACGTCGCCAAGTGGGAGAGATAACACCACGAGAAGAGACACAAGCTGGGTGCGCCAAGAGACAATACTTCCTCATCAAAAATTTGGCCCAGAGGAAAGAGCCCTACCTGAACCGAAACCACAGTTTTATGGAGAAGCTGTCCACAATTTCTTTCAATCTGCGGAAGCCAAGACCCCCTTCATCAACATGAAGATAGGCACGAGACTACCTCGCCCAATGCCATTTCTTATCCAAGGGTCTTAACCCCCACAGGAAGCCATTAAAAACATTCTCAAGCCTCTCCATAACCGCCAAAGATGGTTGAACCACCTGGAACAAGTGAATTGGGACCGAGAGGAGAACACTCCGAAGTAGGGTCATACGGCTCCCTGGGGAAAGAGTTTTAAGTTCCCAACCCTCCAACCTCTTACGCACCAACTGCAAGAGAGAATCAAAAAGGGAACAAACTCTGTTCCCACGGAACAAAGGGACTCCGAGGTACTTGATAGGCAAATAGCCCTTAACAAACCCGGTGATACGAAGTAGACGGGAGCGGAGACGCCCATAACACATCGGAGGCAAAATCAAGGCACTTTTAACTGCATTCACCAGATGCCCCGGGCAGTTTTCATAATGATGAAAAAAATCCATAAGGCACTGCATCTCCCGAGTCCCACCATTGGCAAAAATAATGATATCATCAGCATAAGCCAGGTAGAAAAGAAGAATATCACAACCAGAGCGGTACCTAAGCGCAGGATGCTGTCTATAAAGATGATCGAGACCACGTGAAAGGTACTCAGCCCCCAAAATGAAAAGAAGTGGGGACAAAAGATCACCCTGCCTGAGGCCCCTGGTGGATCCAAAAAACCCAGTAAGGGAGCCATTGATATTAACTGAGAAATGATAATGGGAGATGCAGGCAGAATCATCGCCACCACCTGCTCGGAAAACCCATAATGCCTCAAAACATCCAACAAGAAAGACCATTGGACCCAATCATATGCTTTGGCCATATCCAACTTCAAAATAACATTACCACCACGAGTGGGGAGAGAGAGACTATGA
Organism: Primulina huaijiensis; assembly: GCF_012295235.1. Classification (NCBI taxonomy): domain Eukaryota; kingdom Viridiplantae; phylum Streptophyta; class Magnoliopsida; order Lamiales; family Gesneriaceae; genus Primulina; species Primulina huaijiensis. Next base: position 498,652 of record NC_133318.1, on the reverse strand, counting down.
GTGAGCTCCTGAGCAAGGAGGATATTATCCGAAATCATCCGGCCTGGAACAAAGCCACTCTGATTCAACGAATTAAGCCTCTCTACCACATTCCTCAGTCGAGAGTACAATAGTTTGGAAATTATCTTATTCGTCACATTGCACAGGCTGATAAGACGAAAGTCCGACCAAGCATGAGCACCCTCAACTTTGGGAATCAAAGTGATTGTGGTGGCAGTAAACCCCTGTGGCATGGGGCTACCTCGAAAAAAATCCAAGACCGCACCCAAAACATCCTGGTGGACGATCTCCCAGCAATGCAGAAAGAACGTCGAAGAGAAACCATTAGGCCCCGCCACACTATCACGATGGATGGAGAAAACAGTCGCCCGCACCTCCTCTAAAGAGGGAGGAGCAACAATACTGGCATTCTCCAAATCCGAGATAACCGAAGGAAACTCAGAAAAATCTAAGCAGTCAAGCACAGAAGGATCCTCAGTAAGCAGGTTTTGAAAAAAGACGGCCCCAGACTGCTGAATAAGCTCAGGGGAAGTAATGCAAGAACTATTATCCCAAATACGGAAAATCTTATTGGCCATATTTTTTTTCTTGACCATATTGTGGAAGAGTTTGGTATTCTGCTCACCATCTTCTAACCACCTACAAGTGGCTTTTTGCCATCAAAAATCCGCCTCCATGGCGGTAACCCAAGCAAGATCCGCATTGCAATTGGACAAACTAGTTCAATGCAACTCAGAAAGATCAACCTCGCAAACTTCCTCGGCAAGCCGGACAGCCTGCTCCGCCTCAGCAAGTTTGGCAAAAAGATTACCAGAAACGCTCTTATTCCACCATTTCAAGTGGCTCTTGAGACGCTTCAGTTTCACAAAAAGACGGTGCATGCCATCCAAATGACACGGCAAATTCCAGTTAAGTCTCACCATCTGCAAAAAGCCATGGTGACTAAGCCACATGCTCTGAAAGCGAAAAGAACTCGGGCCACTAACAAAAATCGGGACTGACACAAAAAGGGGACAATGATCAGAGACTGTACGGCAGAGGTGCTCCACACGTATAGAATGAAAATGATAACCCAGTCAACAGACACAAAAACCCGATCTAAACGCTTCCAAATGGTCTTGTTCGTCCACGTGAACAAAGACCCCAAATCCAGCATCCACTAGCACGGAATCCAAAATAAAATGATTGAACTCTTCCATGGGAAGCAGCCTCCCATCGGAAGAACCCAAACACTCGGACGCATTTATGACTACATTAAAATCGCCACCAACAAGCCAAGGGCCCTGATCAGGCTTAACTTGAAGCATGGAATCCCAAAGCTGTCTGCGTTCAATGTAGTCTCACTTAGCATACACAAAAGAACAAAAGACACAAGTTGGCAAAAAAGGGGCTGAGACTCTAACATGAATGAATTGAATGTGATCAAGGAGACACTCAACCCTCACATCCTCAGCAAAGAAAACCCAAATCTGACCCGATGAATTCGATATAACTCTAGAGAAACCAAAACGACGAGTCATAAAACGAACATCAAGATCAATCATGGGTTCCAAAATAGCCAAAATCTTAACTCTCTTTTCTTTGACATAGGCATGTAGCCTTTGTTGAAACTCCGAGCCCCGGAGCCCCCTCACATTCCATATGAGAAGATTCATGGAGAACGGGCAGAAGAATCGCCCTGTCGCTTTTTACGCGACCTATGAAAAGCATTCTCCTTTATTTTCTTAATGTCAGACATATCAGAGTCCAGAGCAAAACCTTCAGAACTACAACCATCACCCGTCTCAGAATGTCGTTCAAATTCCTGATCAGTATCTCCAGCCGATTCCAGCCGGAAGACAAGTTCACTAACTGAAGGGCCCTGCCTAGCAACCAATTCCTCTATCATAGAGGAAGCATCAGCGGGGGACGGAGGAACAGAGGGAATGGAATGACTACTGTGATTCAAAATTCAAGGCCCTGGAGTATCAAACACATTCATCATACAAGTAGACGGAACCCCAAGGGCATCCGCACAATCAACAGAATGCAACCCTTCCTCAACGTCCCCACCACTGGGGTCCACACCCTCATTAAGAACAGACTCAAATTGGACCTCATCAGAAGGACCAACACCTGCAGCCTCCATATGACCACTTGGAGGATTCGTCCCAACAAATTCTAACCCAACATGATCTTGCTCTACATCCTGCCCATGCGAGAGCACTTCAAAAGGGTTTGATTCAAGAAGATCCTTCCTCGGAATAACCTGCCTAACTTGTCGCTTTCTCCCTCTACGCCTGGGACCCGTGCCATTTCTCTGAAGCAGGGGCTGGGTTCCCAGGTTAAAATCAGGATTAACACCCCTTGTGGTTCAGACTCTGTGGAGGTGGAATGCTGACCAAGAGCACGGTCAACAGGCTTAGGACAAACGGGTTTTGGATTTTTTCCATGGGAATAGCAAACATTGGTTGAATGACCCATCATTTTGCAATCCGTGTAGTATCCTGGGATTCGCTCATAAATGACTTCAATTTTTTGAGCATGATCACCCCAACCCACCCAAACTTCTTTGACTTGTGGTTCCAACACATTCATTTCAACACAGACTCGAGCAAAAGCACCTCGAGAAGAGTCTGCGGTATGATCGTCCATTTTCACCGGTTTCCCCACAATCTTGGCTAAAGCAAAGAGACTTTTCTTAGAAAAAAAGTGAAGGAGAAGACCCGGGAAACGGATCCAAACAGAAGCGATGGGTGACTCCTCATGAAGATTAAACTCTGGAGTCCACTTAGAGAAGCGGATCGACAGAGGTCCCACCTACATAATTCCCTTAGTCCAAAAAAACGCATAATCTTCTTCACAAGCAAGTGTAAGAACAAGAAAACTGCGAGGCATGAACTTCAAATCAAAAGATCTCACTAGTCCCAACTTAGAAAAAGCCGCAAAAATACCAGAATTTGGAACTAGTGATCTATGAACTGAAATTTTCCCAACCAAAGCAAATTTAAAGGGTTCTGCCAGGGAAGAAATTACCTCTTCCGGGAAAAAGAGACCCGGTTTTCCATTCCGAAGAGTCGGCATAGGCATATCATCCATTGAATTATGCAACTCATCAAAGCTTTTTTTGGCCGTTCGAAGGGACGGTGGAGTCAGAATATCACGAAATGACACAGTAAGCGGAATTGGAACACGCGTACCTGGTTTGACCGCATCATCACAAGGGTTGAATGCTGAGTCAACTCGTTCCACTAGGCTGTTTGACTCCACCTAGTTGACTCGCGAGTCACCTTCCGGAGCACCACCGTGGGATGGGGACGGTGAGGAGAGTCCAGAACCGGGACAAATTCGAGCAGACTCGGTCATTGGAGGGTCCGATTTAACCAAGGAAGATAGAGAAAATCGATTAGGCCCTAAAAATTTGGGGTTTCCGACCGGTGGCCGGAAACCAAAAATTGAAGTAGGCAAAACTCTACCCATGGCTGGACGACCAACATGTGAAGAGGAATTGAAGAAATACGTCGGAACAACGCCGGAATTTTGGAGAAGAAGTTGACGAGAAAGGGACGTCCGGCGCTGTATTCTTATATCTAAATTGCCATCGACGGTGAACGGCATTGGGGCTGAAATTAGTGCCATTGGGATCGTCTGTGAGTGGGGATCACAGATCGGGGCTTGGATTGAAATGAGGTTGCAAGAATCTGTCGGAATCGACGGCAGCAACTCCGCTATTTGGTGAATAGTACAGACGTCACTTTGCACGCCGATTGCGGATGAGATACGGGGTTATGGAGTGTGGGGCTAGTACCAATCGAAGCGTTTGCCTGAGGCGAGTCGAGTGATGGCAGTCCGGCGCCGGGAGGAGCAATAAATGGCACCGACGAATATTTGAATGGAAATTGCTCATTTTCGATCGGTAAAATGGAAGGGTTGCCGGACTTCGATGAAGCTGATTTTTGAGTATGATGATCACCATGAGGAGGCGATTCCGGTGGTAGGTGTCGCCGGTCAGGATCCGACGGCGGTGACATGGAAGCGGTGGCACATGAATAGTATCAAATTTGGGTATTTTTTAGGAATTTTTTTTGGAGAGAATTTGTTCCGATTACAAATGGTTTAGGGTTTAGGGTTTTTGGGTTTAGGGTTTAGGGTTTTTTTTAAAAAGAAAACACCACTGGAAGCGGGGGGGTTAGGCAGACCTCTACCTGTATATATCATCAAAACAAAAATACAAGATAAAACCTAAAGAGAGGAGAACTAAACCAAGACCTCTCGAAAGGTTAGTCAGACAATACATAAAAACATAAAGACCTAAGGTGGCAAATACATGAACCAAAAGCTAATCCCTAGGGAAAACGCAAAATACAAATAAAGACCTAAGAGCGGCGCTAATTACATGAAGCCAAATTGACACCTATCTAAACAGTAAAGATCCAGCTCAGAAGTAGGTGCAAAAGACCACCGATGGTACCCATCTCTGAGCCGTCTGTCAGTGTAAGGCCAAAATGAAAAGTACATCCTAGTCCGAGATCAATATGATGAACAGGATCCCGCAGTCAAAATAGTATGCAGCTGAAAAATCACCGTGCAAAAACGGTCGAAGCACAAAAGTAGGACAGCAATCCAGCTCAAGTCAGAGAAGCTCCAAGTCCCTAGAAGAAGGTGAAAACAGACGGAGCTCATAAAGTCAAAAATCCAAGCGTGACTGTAACTGTGAAATAAGAGGCAACCAATAGAGGACATCCAGAGCCACCAATGCACGCAGCAAAAGTAGAGAACATATAAATACCAACATGAATGGAGCTCCGGGCCAGAGAAACCACTGAGAGAGATCATCCAGAGCCACCATAACACTCGACAAGAGAACATAAAAGAAAGAAAGTGGCGGGCAAGGAGAAGCCTGTAGTGAGCACCTGCTAGATAACAGGGGTGGTCCAAAGAAAAGAACCAACGGAAAAAGTGCTGGAACCCACCCAGATCCAAAGGAACAAAGCATGGAGGGGGCAAGTGTCTGGGTCCACTTGCACAGAGCATAGGGGAGAGAAAAACAACCTCCAAGAACAAAAGACCTGCAAGAAAAAATACATACATACATACATACATACATATATATATATATATATATATATATTCAAATGGCTAAGAATATCTGTATCTGAGATATGGAAGCCCTGAACGATCAGAGCGGGCAAGGATGGAGATGTGGTTGGGTAAGGAATGTCCTAACTCTAAGGTATACTGCCTAAGGTCATGGGACCTCGCCGCCAACGCATCAGCCACCGAATTACCCTTCCGGAAGATATGTGAAATGTGAACCATACGCCCCCTCAAGAGAACCAAAATCTGAGACACAATGTGATCCGCGGAGGATCTGAATAGAAATCTGGGAATCAACCTCGATCGAAAGAGGAAAAAGAGAAAGATCAGAACAAAGGATAAGACCCCTCCAGACCGCCCAGAGTTCCGCCTGGATAGTAGACCCAGCTCCAATGAACTCACTGAATGAAAGCAATACCCGCCCAGAATCATCACGAATGACGCCACCATCCGTAGATTCTCCAGGGTTGCCTCTCGAACTCCCATCCACATTTAACTTAAAACAACCCGACGGCGGCCGAAGCCAACGAACAATCGCAGTCTGATAATATCTGTGTAACCCAACCAAAATCCCCAGCGATCTTGCCACGTGAAAGAAGCCCACCCAATGATTGGGCTTTACAGTACGCGTAGAATGAGCGAGGCACAGGTAAGACAGGATCTGGAACTTCACCGTCTCCCCAGAAATGGAGAGCTGGCGGTGCTTCGCATCATTCCGACTAGTCCAAAGAAACCACAAAACAATGAAAGGAAGAAACTCCCTCACATGGCCCCTTGGAGCCCAGACCAGATCCCTCTTCCACGCACTAAGGAATAACTTGAAATCCTCAGTGTCAGGGATACGAACCCTAAAGACATCACCAAAAAAATGCCAAACAGAGCGAGCCACGGGGCTGCGAATAAACAAATGTGTCAGTGTCTCAGACATATCACAACACTGACAACGAGATGCTAACGCAAAGTCATGGTGCTGTAGCACCTCATCAACTGGGATATACTGATGCCAAAATCTCCAAAGAAAGAATGACATCGTAGGCCTCAGCCAAATCCAGCTCTCCCGAAAGAATCGGGACCAACACAATCTGCTCCGCAATAGAAGGAGCAACTACTAAACAAAGAAGATCAAAATCCCAGGTTCTCCCAGAAAAGAAATGGGAAACCCGGACCCCACGGTCACCACGGACCTCAGTCTGACTACACAGAGGGATATTCCTGAACCAACAATCATCCCAAAATGAAACCACACCAATGCCCATACGCCAACGAATACCACTCTCCGCACGAGGCCTGATCTGGAGCAAACGCCGCCAAGTGGGAGAGACAAAACCACGAGAAAAGACACAAGCTGGGTGCGCCAAGAGACAATATGTGGGGACCCGGGCTCTAACTCAATTATTTTTGGGATTAAGTGGATCATTGCTAGAAATGTGGGTCAAAATTTTGCTTTTAACATCAAAACAATTGTATATAATCATACACAAGTGATATCTTTATTTTATTTTAACAACAGTAAGTACATGTTTTCTTCCATTACATGTTTATAAAAACTAGTGTTTATAACACACTACATATCAAATGTAAACTACTAGTTCCTCTTATACGCCCGAAATCACCATGCTATCCAATCTCAGTCATCCTCGTGGTGACCCCGATCCTGCCCACCTATTGTCATGCACACATACAGACACAACAACAGCCGGAAACTCCGGTGAGAACAAATCCCAGTATAAAACATGTATACATGCATTACATAAAATCATATGCATAAACATAAACCATGTATCAAAACATGAATCATAATTTATGACACATTAGTGAATACAGATAAAACTCTTGACTCAATTCACATCTAAATCTAGGGATTCCGGTGTGAATAAGACGTAACAATCTCCCACCTACTCTACCAATCGGGGTGGCGGTACGTCTTATTCCCAGACTTGGGTCTTCTCTATATCGAATATCTACAATAGAAGTCGATCTTCTCCTACGCACATCGATACAACCGAACGTCCAGTAGCTTGGCTGCTCTGCCACAGACTCTCCTATCTCAATACTTTGATATAAATCTATATAAAGCATAAACACCTATCAAGGTATAACAATCTAGTATGTGATTTTGGGACAACTCAAACCAAATCTGATTCGAGTTATATCTCCCGATCAAACATTGAATTATACCTTTCTTTCTGTCAATATGATGCTGTCGAAGTCTCGAACTCAAAACTCTCAATATCAATCTGAAATGACATATCGAATAGGCACAATATCAATAGTCAACTCAACTCAGATCTTTTCTGATTAATACTTAATCTAATTCAACATCGACGGCATAACGGTATAGCCTTGATATCCCCGTCAACTCAGACAACAATAGATATCAACAACATCATATACTCTCATAACCTCAATCCATAACATAATCTGATACCAAATCCGTATAATCTCAATCAAATCAGTTTTGAAATTCATAACAATTTCATACGGTATCCGTTCTTTGATCTGGTTTCGATTATACAATGTCTACTATATCAAGAACACCATATATCAATTCTATCCGGTTTTTCAATATCATATTTTCAAATCATATCAAAACAGAAGAAAACTTACATCTTGTCGAAGCCTGTAACGAGAGGAACACGGAACTCGGATTCAAAATCGGATGGCCGGATCTTTCAAAATCAAATTTCTACACTCAAAAAGAACCTTGAAGCTTTCCCTGAAACTTTTCTCGTTTTCTTCTTGCCAATCTGAAGGGGAAATGAAGATTATCTAGCATATATTGCATGGGAAGGACACATGTCTTATGCTTCATGCATATCAGGCGGCGCTCGGGCGGTCATAAGTTATCGCTCGGGCGCGGAACCTTCTGTCCAAGCCCTCAACTTATTCGACACTGGCGCTCGGGCGATCATTTTCTACCGCTCGGGCGCCAGACATTCTGTCCAAACCGTGACCTTGTGGTGCACTGGCGCTCGGGCGGTCTTTTTCTACCGCTCGAGCGCCAAATGTTCTGTACAAGACGATTCGTCTTATGATGTATCGACGCCCGGCTACCCCACTCGAGCTCCTACAATCTCAATACTGTTAATTAGTCCACTTCTTATTACAGTAATTAAATCTCGGGCATTGCATTTCTCCCCCCCTAAGGTACGATTTTGTCCCCGAAATCATAGGCAATCAAATCATATCAGAAAGAAATGTATAACAAAAGCTGAATCGAAAACTCACATCAATGGAATAACTCTGGGAATTTCTGTTTCATGTCTGATTCAGTTTCCCAGGTTGCTTCTTCAATGCCATGACGATTCCACTGAACTTTCACAAGCGGGATAGTCTTTGTTATGAGCTGCTTTTCTTTGCAATCAAGAATCTGGATCGGCTTTTCAAAATAACTCAGAGTCTCGTCCAGTTCTGCCTCATCTGGCTGAATCATATGTGAAGCATCAGAAATATACTTCCACAATAAAGTTACATGAAAGACATCATGTATTCCAAATAGAGAAGGCGGTAATGCAAGTCGATAGGCACGATCTCCTATCTTCTCGAGAATCTCATACGGCCCAATATAACGTGGAGACAGCTTCCCTTTCTTGCCAAATCTGACAACTCCTCTGAAAGGTGAAATCTTCAGGAATACTCGGTCTCCAGCCTTAAATATCAACGGTCTTCATCGAACATTAGCATATTTGGCTTGTCTGTCTTGAGCTGTCTTCATTCTCTTCTGAATCAGCTTCACTTTTTCAGTCATATCTCTGATCATATCAGGTCCAATCTTAGGTACTTCGGAGATATCATCCCAATACAGAGGGGATCTGCACTTCTTACCGTACAACGCTTCAAATGGTGCCATCTCTATACTCGTCTGATAGCTGTTGTTGTACGAAAATTCACAAAGTGGCAAAGAATCTTGCCAACTAGTGCCAAAATCTAGCACTATAGCTCTCAGCATATCCTCCAGTGTCTGGATAGTCCGCTCTGACTGTCCATCGGTCTAGGATGATATGCGGTACTCAGATGTAACTTTGTACCGAGAGCCTGCTGCAAACTATGCCAAAAGTGCGAAGTAAACCGAGGATCACGGTCTGATACAATCGACTTTGGCACTCCATGCAATCTGACCACTTCTCTGACATAAATCTCAGCCATCTGGTCATATCGGTATGTCATCTTGTATGGAATAAAGCATGCTGATTTGGTCAATGGGTCAATCACAACCCAAATCGCATCGCAACCTCGGGAGGAACGTGGCAACTGTGTTACAAAATCCATGGAAATGTGATCCCATTTCCATTCAAGAATGGACAAACTCTGTAACAATCCCCTTGGTTTCTTTCTTTCTGCTTTGACTTGTTGGTAATTCAGACATTTGGATACAAACTTTGCAATATCAGCTTTCATTTGTTTCCACCAGAACTGTCTTTTCAAGTCATTATACATCTTTCTGCCACCAGGATGAATGCTAAATCGACTGCTATGCGTTTCTGACAATATCTGTTGTCTCAACTCTGAAACATCTGGCACAACCAATCGATTATTCACATACAGTACACTGTCACGTACCCGGTATTCTGATTGATGCCCTGCTCTGACCATCGATATAGAATTCTGCACATTCTGATCCACTTTCTGAGCCGCTTTAATTCTCAAAATCAGCTCTGGTTCGACTTGAACAGCATATAATCTCAATGGTCTATGATCTGTCTCAAATCTCAATCCAGACAAACAGCAATCGTCTATCAAATTGGAAACACCTATCGTCGATAAGGATAAAGAACATACCTTTCGACTCAGTGCATCAGCTGTTGCATACGACTTTCCTGGATAATATTTGATTTCACACTCAAAGTCTTTCAGCAAATCAAGCCATCTTCTCTGTCTCATATTCAATTCTGACTGTGAAAACAGATATTTTAAACTCTTGTGATCAGAATAAATCTCAAACTTCTCACCGTAGAGGTAGTGTCGCCATATCTTCAAAGCAAATACAATGGCCGCCAATTCAAGATCATGAATTGGGTAACGAGTCTCATGTGGCTTCAACTGTCTCGAAGCATAAGCAATCACATGTCCCCGCTGCATCAAGACACAACCTAATCCTCTGTGAGAAGCATCACAATACACAATAACATCACCAGTACCTGATGGAATAGTCAAGATCGGTGCACTGGTCAGTCTTTTCTTCAACTCAAGAAAACTGGACTCACAGTCTTTAGACCATACAAATGGTGCATTTTTCTGAGTCAACTGCGTAATAGGTTTAGCAATACTCAAGAAATCTTTAATAAATCGACGGTAATACCCTGTCAAACCCATAAAACTGAGAATTTCTGGCACTGATGTCGGTCTCGGCCAACTGATTACGGCTTCAACCTTACTGGGATCAACAGAAATACCATCTCCGGATATGATATGACCCAGAAATACTACCTGTCTCAGCCAAAATTCACATTTCGACAGTTTAACATATAATTTCTCAACCCTTAAAATTCGCAACACCGTTCTCAGATGCTCTGCATGCTTAATCATATTCTTGGAATAAATCAGAATGTCATCAATGAATATAATTACAAACTCATCGAGATATCTCTGAAAGACACGGTTCATTAATCCCATAAATACAGCCGGTGCATTCGTCAAACCAAACGGCATGAAAATAAACTCATAATGTCCATACCTGGTTCTAAAGGCTGTCTTTGAGATGTCAGAATCTCTGACTCTCAGCTGATGGTATCCAGATCTCAGATCGATCTTAGAATATACCGAAAAACCCTGCAACTGATCAAATAAATCGTCGATACGAGGCAATGGGTATTTGTTCTTTACCGTCGCCTTGTTCAGTTGTCGATAATCAATGCAAAGTCGCATGGAACCGTCTTTCTTCCGGACAAACAGTACTGGAGCACCCCAAGGAGAAAAACTCGGTCGGATGTATCCTTTGGCTAACAAATCTTCTAACTGAGTTTTCAATTCTTTCAATTCAATAGGTGCCATTCTATAGGGAGCTCGAGATATAGGAACGGTACCTGGTATGAGATCAATGCTGAAATCTACCTCTCGGACTGGAGGGAACCCTGGAATCTCATCGGGGAATATATCAGCAAATTCACACACTACTGGCAGATCTGCCAACGATGGGCTCGACTTCAGTAGATCTACTGAATATACAAAGAACCCCTCTGCTCCTTTCTGCAACAATCGACTCATAGCCAACACAGATATCAAGGGAATCCGAGATCTGGAACCCTTAACATAGAATTTCCACTCATCTGCCATCTCTGGTCTGAATCTGACAACCTTCTGGAAACAATCTACAGTGGCTCGGGACTTGGTTAACATATCGATACCGACAATACAATCAAAATCAGATAACCCAAGCACAATGCAATCTAAATTAATCTCATTACCCTCAAATTGTAGTATACAATGTCTAACCGATGTCACGGATATCAAACCACTCCCCAACGGAGAAGAAATAGATACTACAGCAGATAATGACTCAACAGGCAAAGCATGCATCAATGCAAAGCGCTCAGAAATGAAGGTATGAGATGCACCCGTATCTATCAATACATAAACAGGATAACCGCAAAGGAAACAGTTACCTGCGATCACATCATCTGGTGCATCTTGAGCCTGCTCTTCTGTCAATGCAAATACTCGAGCCTGCTGGGTTTAGGGTTTAGGGTTTAGGGTTTAGGGTTTAGGGTTTAGGGTTTCGGGTTTCGGGGTTCGGGGTTTAGGGTTTAGGGTTTAGGGTTTAGGGGTTTCGGGTTTAGGGTTTAGGGTTTAGGGTTTAGGGTTTTTTTTTTTTGTTTTTTGAATAAAAATTTTATTTGTATACAACCAAAGAGCAGCACAAATAACACCTAATGGGAGGGGGACTAGGCCAAGACCTCCACAGAAGGCTATACAAGCACAACATGAAAACAGAAATAAAGACATACTACAACAGGGCAGCCCGAAAAACATCAGAACAACAGCCAACAAACCAGTGGGTGCCCCGGAATATATCAAACAAAATAAGACAAAATGGTGGGCAAGGAGAACTCTGTAGTGAACGCCCACCACCTAACGCCCAAGAAAGGCGGGAAAAACAAGATCAACCGGAGTCAGGAGGACGCCCGTAGGGCAAACTCGACTGAAGCGCCTTAGATCGGTAATACCTTCTCTGCTGAGAGCGCGTACGTCCAGGGAGAGGTAAAGATAAACATGCAGTGGTAGAAGAAAGCACCACAGCCTCCGCACCGCCCACACTCTCGGAACCCAAATCAAATGAAGGCAATGTAGTAGGAACAGGAAGATCAACCAGAGAATGATGAACAACAGGAACAACCTCAACCACCAGAACTGGAACGACCGTAGAAACAGGAACAACTGCAGCAGAAGACAACACGACCTCACCAAGATCATTGGCCTGAGCCGAGAGTCTCTGCTCCGCCGCAAGCTTACTATGAAGACTCTTAAACTTTTGGCTACGGGGTTTCACAGGACCCGAAGACTCACCGGGACCAGATTCAGTCGGAATAGCCTGCAGTATCTCATAATAATTCTTCGTAGAAATAGGCCGAGCCGGATCTTTCCTCAGAACAGGCCGACGTCGTGTACGCGTAGAAACATTCCTTATGAAATCAGTATCACCGGACGGTGGCTGATCAGACGTAACACCCTGAGACGGCTGACTAGGAGTCTGAAGTGGGGAATCCGATACAATACCCTTACCATGAGGACGTGGACCCTGGTGCTGTTGATCAGAAGACTGAGGTGCTTGATCAGCCTGACGCTGAGGCTCACGCCACCGCGACCTAAATGGCTGACCATTCCTAGTACAAAAAGCAAGCGAATGACCCAGCATCTTACAATTAGAGCAGAAATGAGGAACCCTCTCGTAAATGACCTCAACAACCTGACAATGATCTCCCCAGCCTACCCAAATCTTCTCCTGACGAGGCTGAAGTACATCCATCTCAATACACACCCGAGCAAAAGAACCTCGGGAACCATCAGCAGTAATCTCATCAACCTTAACGGGGTTACCGAAAATCTTGGCGATCGGATACAAACTTTTCTTATCATAAAGGTGAAGAGGTAAATCAGGAAACCTGACCCAAACCGGGGCTATAGAAGAATCCTCCTCATACTTGAACTCCGGGGTCCATTTAGAAAACTGTATCACCACAGTCCTAATGGAAATCTCAGGCCTCTCCCAAAACTTCAAATAATCCTCCTCACAAGAAAGATTAAGAACCATATACCCACGAGGAAGAAATCTAACAGTGTGGGAGCCCAGCAAACCAGTGCAAGAAAGAGCAGATAAAATATCCTTATTCGGGGTCAAACCACGGTTCCCAGATATGCGCCCTACCAATGCAAATTTAAAAGGAGCAGAGAGGGAGGAAATAACATGATCCGGAAATAAAATACCTGGCATCCCATCACGATCAATTGGAGCAGGCACCTCATCCATCGAAGCAACAACATCAGCAAAGTTCTGATCCTGTGAAGGTGGAGACGAACGACTCAAAATGTCTCGAAAAGAAACCGTAGGAGGAACAGATCGCGCAGAAACAGCCTTCGGAGCAACACGAACAGGAGAACAAGAAATGCCAACTGCCGAGTCAACTCGGTTGGGTGAACTGGGTGACTCAACCGAGTCAACTCGGACCGACGGTAACGGAGAGCAGCCGTCGGCCGGCGAACATGAAGGGAACTCGGAACCGGCCACCAAACCCTGAAAACCGGAAGAAAGTGACCCCAAATCGAGTGAACTCGGCGATGAACTCGAGCCAAATCCACCAATTTGGGCGTTTATGATCGGCGATGTATCTCCCGAAATTGAAGACATCAGAAGATGACCCATAACGTGAGGAGTAATCTGACCAAAGGAATTGAATTTTGGCCCGGCGACGGCGGCTGAATTGAAGCAAAACTCCGGCGAAGGCGTGTGTACAGGATGTGCATTCGTAGATCTAAAATTGCCGACCACCGGAGATGAATCAGACGACGGCACCGGAACCAAGGGATGCGTCTTGGAGTGGGCAATCCAGATCGGGCCTTGGTTTGACGAACGGAGGGCGGAGCGAGCCGGAATCGGCGAAATCGTGGGCGGCGCACTCATGAACAGTGCTGTCGTCATTTTGGGAGTTAAATTGGAAGGGTAAATCAACTCCGATTGGCATGAAATTTGAACAGGAGACTCGTCTTGAAGAGACGAATCCAACGGTATATCATTTACAAAAAACTGAGTTGAAGGCGTCGGAGACGACTTTTTGGCCGGAAAATGCGTATCTTCAGACATAAAATTGGACGGGCAAATCAACTCTGATTG
>NC_133318.1:482667-484151 GCF_012295235.1 Primulina huaijiensis | reverse complement strand
TTTGCTCCCCTAAATCGGCCGGCGAAGTTACGCCTCTACTGTTCATCGGGAATTCGAGTCTTTTTTCGTCGATTCCGGTCAACTCCGTTGTTCATTCTCCGATCCAAGCCCCGATCTGTAATCCTTGTCCTACAACGAGTCTTCTAGGTCAGGCCCCGCTGTCAATTAAGTCCGATTGCTCCGGGATTTTCAGATCTACCGTTGGGTCTCCTCAAACCCTAGCGGCGCCGGTGTCTTTCTCAAATTGCTCCGGCATCCCTGCTCCTATTTTCAATTCCTCTTTACCGAATACACAACACTTCATGGGTAACACAGTGGTGCAATCAATTTCAGAAAATATTGGCTCGATCAAAAACGCCCAATTTCAAGGCTTGCAACCGAGTTCATCACCCAGTTTGGGTTCCATCGGTCCTTTTTCCACCGGTTCTAGTGTTTCTGCGACCGGTTCCGGCTTCTCCCCACCTTCGCCGGTTGTCTTCGTGTCTCCGGCCGGTGACTCAGGAGTTGACTCGGTCGAGTCATTCGGCCGTACTCACCGTGTTGACTTGGCAGTCAACCCTTCCTCCCCGTCCGTCAGCTTGGGTCCGAAAAGTGTTGTTTCGTCCGGATCTGTTCGATCATTCCGTGATTTACTTGCTCCTGCACCTTCTGCATCTCGAGTTAAGACGTTTGATGGTGTTGCGCAAGTCATGGATAAGTATTTTGAGCCAAAGGTACTTGATGGTGTACCGGGTATACTATTCCCTGATGAGGTGATTTCTACATTGGTTGCGCCTTTTAAATTTTCTTTGATTGGTCGCATTACTGGGAATAGGGGTGTCACATCTAATAGTGCTATTTTGACTGCTATTTCTCAATTTGAGTTAGTTGGATCACCTAGAGTCAGATTTCTTCCTCGGGGGTTCATGGCTCTGTTTCTTACTCGTGAGGAGGATTTTCTGAAATTCTCATCTCTTGGTACTCTATCTATTGGTTCGGTGTTCATTAGGTTTTCTAAGTGGACTCCGGAATTTAATTTTGCGGAGGAGTCGCCTCTTGCCCCGGTTTGGGTTAGAATTCTTAATCTACCTCTTCATCTTTATGAGCGGCGTACCCTCTTTATGATTGCCAAGCTTTTGGGGAATCCAGTTGAGATGGACGAGTTTACTGCCGAGTGTTCCCGCGGTTCTTTTGCCCGTATGTGCGTGGAGATAGATGTTTCTCAACCCCGTCCGGATAAGATTTGGGTTGGATGGGGTTCTTTTGTTCTTCACTTGGATGTGGTTTATGAACGAGTTCCCTTTTACTGTTCAGAGTGTAAGATGTTGGGTCACTCTTCCCAACGTTGTGCTCGCACTGGTTACAAATCTTCTGGTGGTCGCTCCAAAGCTCAGGGGAAGCAGCCTCAGCCTTCTTCAGCTTCTGATCCATTGTCTTCGGGTCAGCCTCAGGGTGTTCCGCTTAGTTCGTTTCCTCCCAGTGGTGCTGGCTCGGTTCCTTCTAGT
>NC_133318.1:415582-481930 GCF_012295235.1 Primulina huaijiensis | reverse complement strand
AAAAAAAAAAAAAAAAAAAAAAACCCTAAACCCTAAACCCCAAACCCTAAACCCCAAACCCTAAACCCTAAACCCCCAAACCCCAAACCCGAAACCCCAAACCCTAAACCCGAAACCCCAAACCCTTAACCCCAAACCCTTAACCCCAAACCCGGGATTTTCAGATCTACCGTTGGGTCTCCTCAAACCCTAGCGGAAACCCAAACCCCAAACCCTAACCCCAAACCCTAAACCCTAACCCCTAAACCATAACCCCTAAACCCTAAAACCCTAAACCCTAAACCCAAAACCCAAAACCCCTAACCCCTAAACCCTAAACCCCTAAACCCTAAACCAAAAAAAATTTCTCTCCATGTGAATAGTGCCCCCAAAAATCCCCAAATCGCCCCAAAAATCGCCTCTATGTCGGCGCCGATTTCCGGCCGGCCAATGGTACCATCTGATTCGCCTCGACGAGACGAGGCAACTGTGAAAATTTCAGGTCAATCGGAGCTCGTTTGCTCGGTCAATTTGACGTCCAAAGTCCCGATTTCTCCGCCAATTCCGGCGAAGGCGATCGCTCCGGCCACCGTCCATCGTCCGGCTACAATTTCTGTACCAATGGAATCGTCTTCTCCAGTCGCATCTTGTGTCCAAAAATCAAGTGAATCGGAGTCCGTTTGCTACCCCAAATCGGCCGGCAAAGTCGCGACTCCACTGTTCACCGCGTCGTCCCCTACAATTTTTTCGATTCCGGCCGACTCCGATGGTCTTTGTTCGATCGGGGTCCCGATCTGTAATGCCCATTCCAAGACGCAACCTTTGGTACCAGTATCATCGTCTGAAACGTCTCCGGTGAACGGTAATTTCAGATCTACGAATCAAATCCCTATTCACTCGCCTGCGTCGGACATTTGCTTCAATTCCGGCGCCGTCGCCGGGCCAAATTCAAATTCCTTTTGTCAGATTACTCCTCAAAGCATGGGTAATCGATCCATGTCTTCAATTTCGGGAAAGGCTTCGAGGATAAAAAACGCCCAAATTCATGAGTTACAAGCGATTTCGTCACCGAGTTCAGTCCGGTTCAGCACTGTTTCGGCCGTTTCAGGTGGTTTCGTGTCCGGTTCCTGCCCCTCCGCTTTGTCACCGGCCTTCGGCTCTGCTCCGGTTGGTAACTCACCGGTAAACGCGGTCGACTCACCGAGTCAACTCAGCCGTGTTGACTCGGCAGTAAGCCCTTTGTGTAATGCTGCTGCGGTTGTACCTGTGCGTTCCACAGTTCGTTCATCTTCTCAGATGAAACTGCCAGCTCATGCAGAACAGTTAGGTACTTTCATGCATAATGGGGTCGAAATACCTTTTGGATTTGTTAAGGAACATCGGTTACCTCTGTTACCATCCGATTCTTCCCCTTTGGTCACTGGTCCTGTGCTCACATCGTCGTCGCCGGTTGGTAGTGGTGTTCCGGTTATCATCTCGACATCTTTGTCCGGTGGTGGTCAATCGGAGGTCATCCCTTCGGGTTTTCCTACCCCTGCTGTTATTGCCACTGTTTCGGCCTCCCCAGTCCCTCCCTTGGCTACTTTTAGCGAGATTATTGCCCCTACTCCAGTCAAACAGAGCTTTGCAGAATTTGGTGACCTGTTGGGTGGGCCTGCTGAGCCGACTCTTGTTGATGGCATTCCGGGTATTCTTTTCCCGGATCAGGTTATTTCTTCCCTGTCCGTGCCTTTTAAATTTGCCTTAATTGGCCGTGTTACAGGAAATCGGGGTGTTACACCCAATAGTGCTATCCTGGCTGCCTTTTCCCATCATGGTTTTATGGGCTCATTTAATGTGAAATTTCTTCCTCGAGGCTTTTTGGTTATTATTTTTTCTGTTGAGGGAGATTATCTGAAATTATGGTCTCAGAAGTTGGTTTCTATTGGGAAAGTTTCGATTCGTTTTTTCAAATGGACACCAGAGTTTAAGTTTGAGGCCGAGTCTTCGATTACTCCGGTTTGGGTTCGGATTCCTGATTTACCACTGCATTTATATGACAAGCAGTGTCTTTTTCAGATTGGTAAACTTTTAGGGAATCCTGTTATGGTGGATGAGATTACAGCGGATGGTTCTCGTGGTTCTTTTGCCCGCATTTGCGTTGAGATTGATGTTTTGCAACCTCGTCCGGCTCAGATATGGGTGGGGTGGGGTAGTCACCGACAGATTTTAGGCGTAGTTTATGAAAATGTCCCCTACTTTTGCACGGAGTGTAAGGTGTTAGGTCATTCTGTGCAGCGCTGTTCTCGTTCGGGTTATAGATCTGCTGGTGGTCGTTCCACGGCTCAGGGGAAGCGGCATCAGCCTTCTTCGGCTACTGATCCTGGGTCTTTGGATCAGCCTCAGGGTGTTCCGCATGGCTCGGTTTCTCCCAGTGGTCTTGGTTCTGGGAGTGCTGAGCCAGGATGGATTCAGCAGCGACATCGGCGTCGCCAAGCTTCTACTCAGGTTACTCCCCAGGCTCCTCCTTTGAGTAACCCTTTTGAGGTTTTACATGGTATTCCAGGAGATTCCTTTCTGGGTGGACCTTCCGGTGGCTGTCCCTCATCTCGCCCTTCGTCTTCTTCTCCTGATTTTGAGGATATAGTTGAGGATGTTACTTTTGCGCCTGAGGTTGTGGTTGCTTCGGTGCTTTCTCCTCCGGCCATTTCTGTAGTGGTTTCTTCTGTTCTTTCTGATGATATTCAGGGTGCTCGTGCTGAGGTGAGTTCTCATCCGGTAGATGTGATCCCAGTTGTTCCTGATCCGGTGATTGTTTCCTCAGTTCCGATGCAGCTGGTTGATCCTCCAGCTTCTGTTTCAGTTACTCCTTTACAGATCGACCTTGGGAGTGGTCCTAGTGTGGCTGAGTTGGCTCTTCCCCCTACTACTGCCTGTCAGTCTTTGCCACTACCAGGTCGTACGCGCTCTCAGAAGCGCAGGTTTTACAGGACTCAGAAGAGTCAGGCGGGTTTACCTTATGGGCGACCACCTGATTCTGGTTGTAGCTGATGGGCGCTTACTGCAGGATTCTCCTTGCCCATCCATTTGTTTTATTTTGCTTGATGTATTCTGGGGCACATTCTGGTTGCCCTGTTGTAGTATGCTGCTATTTATGTTTTATGTTGTGATTGTATAGCCTTCTTGTGGAGGTCTTGGCCCAGTCCCCCTCTCATAAGGCTTTCTTTGTACCGCACTTTTGTTGTATAAAAATAAAAGTTTGGAAAAAAAAAAAACAAAACAAACCCTAAACCCTAAAGCCTAATTGGACTTCCTTGTCTGATCGTAATGCGGATCTCGCCCGTATCACCGCCATGGAGGCGGATTTTTGGAAACAAAAAGCGGCTTGCCATTGGCTTGAGGATGGTGAGCGGAACACCGGACTCTTCCATAATATGGTGAGGAAAAAGCACGTGACGAATAAGATTTTCCGCATTTGGGAGAATGGGGTCTGCCTGACGTCTCAGGATTTGATTCAGCAGTCGGGAGCCTTGATTTTTTCAAGGGTTCTCCTATGCCTCAGGGTTTTACCGCCACCACGATCACTCTGATTCCCAAAGTCGAGGGTGCACGTGTTTGGTTGGACTTCCGTCCGATCAGTCTGTGCAATGTCACGAACAAGATCATCTCGAAGCTGTTGTACTCTCGGCTGAGGGGTGTGGTGGAGAGACTTGTTTCTCCGAACCAGAGTGGCTTCGTTCCGGGCCGGATGATCTCTGATAATATTCTCCTTGCCCAGGAGCTCACTCACAGCATTACTCTCCCCACTCGTGGTGGTAAAATCATCTTGAAGTTGGATATGGCCAAGGCCTATGATAGGGTCCAGTGACATTTTCTATTTGACGTTTTGAGACAATTTGGTATTTCAGAGCGTGTTGTGGCTTTGGTCTCGGCCTGTATTTCTCATTGTCATTTCTCCATGAACATCAATGGTTCTCTATCGGGGTTTTTTGGTTCCACCAGAGGCCTCCGGCAGGGCGATCCATTGTCTCCCCTTCTCTTCATATTGGGGGCGGAGTATCTTTCTCGTGGCATTGACCGTCTCTATCTGCAGCATCCTGCGCTTAGGTACCTTTCTGATTGTGATATTTTGATTTCCCATCTGGCTTACGCTGATGATGTCATTATTTTTGCCAGTGGTGGGTCTCGTGATATGCAGCGCCTTGTCGATTTTCTGCATCACTACGAGAACTGTTCGGGGCAGCGTGTGAATGTTGCCAAGAGTTCTTTGATTTTGCCTCCGAGGTGCTCTGGGCGCCTCCGCTCCCGGCTTTTGAGCATCACCGGGTTCGCCGAGGGTCATCTTCCCCTCAAGTACCTCGGAGTTCTCATTTATCGGGGTAATCATACATGCTCCCTTTTTGAGCCCCTCCTACAGTCTCTTCGTAGGAAGTTAGAGGGTTGGGAGATTCGGACCCTTTCCCCGGGTAGCAGCATGACCCTGATACGTAGCGTGCTCCTCTCCATGCCGATTTATCTGTTTCAGGTGGTTCAGCCACCTCTGGCTGTCATGGAGAAGCTTGAGCTGGCCTTCAATGCCTTCCTCTGGGGGTCGAGACCCTTGGAAAGGAAGTGGCATTGGGCCCGGTGGTCCATGGCTTGCCTCCTCGTGCTTGAGGGGGGGCTTGGATTCCACATATTGAAAGATCTCGTGGAATGTTTTTCTATAAAATTATGGTTCAGATTTCGGCAAGGCTCCTCTCTATGGGCGAAATTCCTTTTTCGGAAGTATTGCCGGCTGGATGCTCCTGCCTGTGTCCCCGCCCGTGGTTCTATATCCCCCATTTGGCGACGTCTCCTTAGGATCCGCCCTCGTGCGGAGCCTGGCATTCGCTGGCGCGTTGGTCTTGGAGATGTATCCTTTTGGGATGACACTTGGTTCGGGGACGTTCCTTTGTCCTCCCGGTTTGTGGTTTGTGGGGGCCGTGATGTCCGGGTATCTCATTTCTTGTCTGAGGGTTCCTGGGATTTTGATCGCCTTTGTACGGTAGTTGCTCCTTCGGTTGCCGAGGAGATTGTTTTGATTCCTGTTCTTTTGGGAGAGCCTGATCTGGCACCCTGGATCCATAGCTCTCATGGTGCTTTTTCAGCGAGATCTGCTTGGGAGCTGATCCGTCAGCGTGCTCCGTCTTCTGATATCTTCCGCCCGTGTTGAAGGAGCTGGTTGATGCCTACCATGTCATTCTTCCTCTGGAGATTTTGGCATCAGTGGCTCCCAGTTGATGAGGTGCTCCAGCGCCGGGGTTTTGCGTTAGCTTTGAGATGTCAGTGTTGTGATATGTACGAGACATTCACACACATATTCCTTCGCAGCCCGGTAGCTCGGTCTGTATGGCGTTTCTTTGGCACCGTTTTTCGGGTCCGTATCCCAGACACTGATGATTTCAGTTTGTTCTTCAGTGCGTGGAAGAGGGACTTGGTCTGGTCCCAGGGGGGCCATGTGCGGGAGTTTCTCCCCTGCATCGTTCTGTGGTTCCTCTGGACTGCGCGGAATGATGCTAAGCACCGTCATCTCCCTGTCTCTGGGGAGACGGTGAAATACCAGATTTTTTCGTACCTGCGTCTCGCCCACTCTGCGCGTACTGTCAAGCCCAGACATTGGCTGGGTGTGTTTCATGTGGTGAGATCGATGGGTATTTCGGTTGCTCTCCACAGATTACATAGGACGGCGATTGTTCGCTGGCTGCGACCGCCGTCCGGGTGCTTCAAGCTTAATGTGGATGGGAGCTCTCGTGGTATATCTGGGGAATCTGCTGCTGGTGGCGTTGTTCAAGATGATTCCGGGAGTGTTGTGCTCTCATTCAGCGAGTTCATTGGAGCTGGGTCTTCTCTCCGGGCTGAGCTTTGGGTGGTTTGGAGGGGTCTTTTCCTTTGTTCCGATCATTCTTTTTTCCCTCTTTGGATCGAGCTTGATTCTCTGACTTCTATTCAGCTCATTCGTTCTCGTCGGTGTTGCTGGGGTCTTAATCACATTGTATCCAGGATTCTGGTCCTTTTGAGGGGGCGGTCTGTTCATATTTTGCATATATTCCGGGAGGGTAATTCGGTGACGGATGCGTTGGCGGCGAGGGCCCATACCCTTAGGCACTTTACCTTCGAGTTAGGTCCTTCCCTCCCTAGACACATTTCCATACTTGCACGCTGGGGTTTCTCTTTTCCCCGTGTTGCCAGTCTGGTGTGAGTGGTCTCAGACACTCGCACCCTACATGTTTGGTCTCATCGGGATTGGGTGGGTTCTTGCACTCACCCTATTGGGGTTTTTCTTTGGTCCTCTCATATTCCTTGGAGGGCGTCTTCGTCAGGGATTTGTTCTTGGCGGTTGTATTTCCCTCACTTTTACTCTATACAAGTGGGCCCAAACACTTGCACCTGGCGTGTTTTGTGACTTATTGTTCAAGGTGGGTTTTAGCACTTTCTCTGTTGGTGCTCCTCATTGGCCCATCTATGGTTCCTGGCGGGCGTTTACTGTAGGGTCTCCTTGCTCGCCGTTTCTGTTATTATATTTGTGCTTGCTGGATGAATTGGTGGTTTCAGGGGTTCTATCTGGACGGCTCTCGGCATCGATGTGGCACTCTAGTTAGATACCAGATTAGATTTGTCTTGACATATTGGTTTCTTCAGTGTGCTGGTTACGAGATGAGAGCTTCTCTATGGCTTCTACGCTCATCTTGCAGCAATCATTTTGTCCTCCTCAGCTGGTTCTGATTAGGTGGTGGGCGTTCACTGCAGAGTTCTCCTAGCCCACTCTTTTGTTTTATTTTGCTTGTTGTATTTCGGGGCACCCGCTGGTTAGTTGGATATTTGTTATGCTGTATTTCGGGTAGCTCTGTTGTAGTATGTAGTTCTTTATGTTTTGATGTTGTGCTTGTATAGCCTTTTGCGGAGGTCTTGGCATAGTCTCCCTCCCATTAGGTGTTATGTGTACTGCTCTCTGCTCTTTGGTTGTATAAAAATAAAATTTTTATTGAAAAAAAAAACCCTAAACCCTAAACCTTAATCCTCCCGTCGGTGTTGCTGGGGTCTTGATCACATTGTATCCAGGATTCTTGTCCTTTTGAGGGGCGGTCTGTTCATATTTCGCATATATTCCGGGAGGGTAATTAGGTGGCAGATGCGTTGGCGGCGAGGGCCCGTACCCTTAGGCACTTTACCTTCGAGTTAGGTCCTTCCCTCCCTAGACACATTTCCATACTTGCACGCTCGGATACTTCTGGGCTTCCCTACCTGAGATATAGATGTTCTTAGCTGTTTGCAGCCCATCCCTTCCCTTGGATCCATTTCTTCTGTCTTTCTATATGTATATGTATATTTTTTCTTTGCAGGTACTGTTATTTAGGGGTTTCTCTTTTCCCCGTTTTGCCAGTCTGGTGTGAGTGGGCTCAGACACTCGCACCCTAAATGTTTGGTCTCATCGGGTTTGGGTGGGCTCTTGCACTGACCCTATTGGTGTTTTTCTTTGGTCCTCTCATATTTCCTGGAGGGCGTCTTCGTCAGGGATTTTGTTCTTGACGGTTGCATTGCCCTCACGTTTACTTTATGCAAGTGGGCCCAAACACTTGCACCTGGCGTGTTTTGTGACTTCTTGTTCTAGGTGGGCTTTAACACTTTCTCTGTAGGTGCTCCTCATTGGCCCATCTATGGCACCTGGCGGGCGTTTACTGCAGGGTCTCCTTGCTCGCCGTTTCTGTTATTATATTTGCTTGCTGGATGCATTGGTGGTTTCAGTGGTTCTATCTGGACGGCCCTCGGCATCGATGTGGCACTCTAGTCAGATACCAGATTCGATTTGTCTTGACATATTGGTTTCGCCAGAGTGCTGGTTACGAGATAAGAGCTTCTCTATGGCTTCTACGCTCCTCTTGCAGCGATCATTTTGTCTTCCCCAGCTGGTTGTGATTAGGTGGTGGGCGTTCACTGCAGATTTCTCCTTGCCCACTCTTTTGTTTTATTTTGCTTGATGTATTCCGGGGCACCCGCTGGTTAGTTGGATATTTGTTATGCTGTATTTCGGGTAGCCCTGTTGTAGTATGTAGTTATTTATGTTTTGATGTTGTGATTGTATAGCCTTTTGCGGAGGTCTTGGTATAGTCCCCCTCCCATTAAGTGTTATTTGTACTGCTCTCTGCTCTTTGGTTGTATAAAAATAAAATTTTTATTAAAAAAAAAACCCTAAACCCTAAACCCCAAACCCCAAACCCCAAACCCAAAACCCCTAAACACCCAAACCCCTGAAACCCCAAACCCCTAATCACCCCTAAAATCACCTCAAGTACGGCCGGCTGGTTTTCCGGTGAAACTTAAGCGCCTCATCGAGGTGAACAACATACTCAAATTTCAGCCTCATCAGAGGTGATTTGCTCGTCCAAATCGATGCTTGAAAATCCGAAATTTCCGGTCTACAGTACGCCGCCGGCGATTTCAACTCCGTTAGTGACAAAAAAGTCCTTGGATTCGTCTTGCCAGGGCGATTCTACTGTCCAAAATTCAGCCCAATCGGAGTACATTTGCCCTCCCGATTGCTCGGTCAAAATTCCGACGACACTGTTCACGTGCGCCGATCAGTCTTTCTCCCATTCCGGCCGATTCCAGCCACGTTTGTTCAATCGAGGACCAGATCCTGAATCGTCCTTCCGAGATGATTCCAATGCCTCAGGTCCGGCCTCCATCGGTGTTCAACGCCGGCGGGAATTTCGAATCTACGAAATTGGGAGTTGCGTTGGATTCTTCATCAAATTCCGCCGCCGTCAGATCTCCGATTTTCAATTCCGTTGTATAGAGTACTCTTGAGGTTATGGGTAAGCCAATGGTTCCATCAATTTTAGAAAAAATTTGATCAATCGGAAACGCCCAATTTCAATGAAATCAACCGAGTTGCGGACCGAGTTCGTCTTCGTTTGGCTTGAGTTCATCCGATTTTAAGTGTTCTGTGACCGGTTCTGGGGTCTCCTCTTCTTCGCCAGCCGACGGTCGTTCTCCGGTGGTGGTGGTCCGAGTTGACTCAGTTGAGTCAAATTCTCCACTCGGTCGAGTCAACTATGGAGTACCTTTTGTGTTTAAAGTCGCTCCAGCTGTTCCGGCAGGTGTATCTGTGGGATCTGTACCTCCTAAGGTTTCCACTGTTCCCGTTGATCCGGTTGTTGGTTCTACGCGATCTGTTCCTCCTATAGTTTCATTTCGAGATATTTTGCGTCGTTCTTCTCCACCTTCGCAGGCTCAGAGTTTTGCTGATATTGTTGATTCGATGGACGAGGTGCCCGCTCCGATTGTTTGTGATGGGATCCCCGGTATATTATTTCCAGACCAGGTTATTTCCTCACTCTCTGCTCCTTTTAAATTTGCTTTTATAGGACGCATATATGGGAACCGTGGCTTGACCCCGAATAAGGATATTTTATCTGCTCTTTCTTGCATTGGTCTGTTGGGTTCCCACACTGTTAGATTTCTTCCTCATGGATATATGGTTTTCCATCATTCCTGCGAGGAGGATTATTTGAAATTTTGGGACAGGCCTGAGATTTCAATTCGACCTGTGGTAATACGGTTTTCTAAATGGACCCCGGAGTTTAAGTATGAGGAGGATTCTTCCATTGTCCTGGTCTGGGTAAGGTTTCCTGATCTGCCTCTGCATCTTTATGATAAAAAAAGCTTGTATCCAATCGCAAAGATTTTAGGTAACCTAGTGAAGGTTGATGAGATTAGCTAAGATGCTTCCAGAGGTTCTTTTGCGTATTGCTGCCTCGGTTGTTCCATTGGCTATTATTGATCGTTCTTTGAAGGTTTCTCATCCTCCTTCAGTCTCTTTTAAGGATATTTTGAGTCGTACGTCTCCGGTTTTGCCGAGTCAAAGTTTTGCAGACATAGTTGACTCGATGGAATAAGTGTCAGCTCCGATTGTTCGAGTTGGGATTCCTGGTATTTTGTTTCCGGATCAGGTTATTTTGTCCCTCTCTGCTTCATTTAAGTTTGCTTTGGTAGGGCGCATCACTGGGAACCGGGGTTTGACTCCCAATTCTGATATTTTATCTGCTTTGTCTTGTATTGGTTTGTTGGGTTCTCATATTGTTCGTTTTCTTCCTCGAGGGTATATGGTTCTCACCCTTTCATGTGAAGAGGATTATTTGAGGTTTTGGACTCAGCCTCTTGTTTTGATTCGGTCTATAGTGATTCGTTTTTCGAAATGGACTCCCGAATTCAAGTTTGAGACGGATTCTCTTATTGCTCCTGTTTGGGTCAGGTTTATTGATTTGTCCTTGCATCTTTATGCTAAACAAAGCTTGTTTCCTATTGCTAAGATTTTAGGTAATCCAGTTAAGATTGATGAGATTACCGTCGATGGGACTAGAGGATCTTTTGCTAGAGTCTGTGTTGAGATTGATGTTCTTCAGACTCTTTCGGAACGTATCTGGGTGGGTTGGGGTGATCATATTCAGGTTGTGGAGGTGGATTATGAGCAAGTTCCCCATTATTGTTCTCATTGCCAGTTATTGGGACATTCACTTGAATTTTTCTCTCGTAATGGCAAGTCTTCTCGGCCGCGCCGGACCCGACCTCATGGTAAGAGTGTTGTTTCTGATTCCCCACTTCAGGATCCTTGCGAGTAGCCTCAGGGTGTTAATTTTGATCAGCCACTATCCAGTGATACTATTTTACAGGGCATGTTTCTAAGCGTCCACGGCGACGACCTGTTTTGAAGAAAGACCCGTATCGCCCCATTTCGACAAAGAATTATTACGAGATACTGCAGGATTTGCCTTCTGATTCAGGTTCTGGCGAGACTTCGGGTACTGTGAAACCCCGTCTCCATAGGGTCAAGTCACTTCTTAATAAGCTTGTAGTAGAGGGGAATGTTGCGGCAGGTTATCCGTTTCAGCCAGCTTTGGCTCGGACTCGTTCGTCTAAGACCACAAATATGGTTGATGTGGTGACTTCTTTTCTTACAAATGTTTCCGCACCTGTGGTTGTTCCGGTTCTGGTGGTTGAGCTTGCTCCTGTTGTTCAGGATCCTGTGGCTGATCTTCTTGTTTCTATTACATTGCCTGTGGTTACCTCTATTTCTACTCCATTGCCTTCATTGGCGTTTGATTCAGTTAGTGTTGGTGGTGTGACAGCTGTGATGACTTCTTCTATGACGGAGTGTTTATCTTTACCTCTTCTTGAACGTACGAGCTCCCAGCAGAAAAGGTATTACCGTAATAAGGTGCTTCAGTCGAGTTTGCCATAC
This sequence comes from Primulina huaijiensis, assembly GCF_012295235.1. Classification (NCBI taxonomy): domain Eukaryota; kingdom Viridiplantae; phylum Streptophyta; class Magnoliopsida; order Lamiales; family Gesneriaceae; genus Primulina; species Primulina huaijiensis. Next base: position 470,712 of record NC_133318.1, on the reverse strand, counting down.
GGGCGTCCTCCTTACTCTGGTTGATCTTGTTTGTCCGCCTTCTTTCGGCGTTAGGTGGTGAGCGTTCACTGCAGGGTTCTCCTTGTCCACCCTTTTGTTTTATTTTGTTTGATGTATTCCGAGGCACCCTTTGGTTTGTTGGCTTTTTGTTTTACTGTATTTCGGGTTGCTTTGTTGTAGTATATCTTCACTTATGTTTTGATGTTATGCTTGTATAGCCTTTTCGGAGGTCTTGGCCTAGTCTCCTCTGTTAGGTTTTATTTTTTAATAAAATAAATAAATAAATAAAGAACAAAAAAACCCTAAACCCTAAAAACCTAAACCCTAAATCTGAATTTTCACTTTTGTTTTGAATTCATGGAATAATTTTATTTAAGCTAAGACCACGATAGGGTCAAACAATACTTTGTTTGATATTTGGTTTTTTTTTCAATATATTATTTTTCTTGATTTTAATTATTGATTGATGTTGATTTAATATTTCTTGTTAATAGCATGATCAACTATTTACATGTTTGTTGATTAATCACGAATCAAAAGATGATTAGTTAAATATAACAACAAAGACGCCATCAACACATGGTTAAACTGATTAGAAATAGTATTCGGTTTCAGTGTGCGGTTTTAGGTTAAAACTGAAATTCTACAAAGATTTAATGCATTTAGATCTAATTAAATTCAACTATAAATAATTGGACCATTAGATTTAGATAGGTTTATTAACTCGAGAAATCGTTTAATAAATAAAATTAGAGATTTCACCGTGCTTGTAGAGAATTAAATAATTAATTGAATTTTAACACGTGTCAACATAGTAGAGTTTGATACCGTTGTGTGTCTTAGTTATTTATTTGAAGTTGAATCCCTCCTTGATCGTTGAATTCGTCGTTTTTAGTTACAATTATTTTATTTAATAGTTTAGATTAATCATTCACATATCACCTTTTATTTATTTTGTCTAGCTTAAGTTAAGCGATAAAAATTCTAGTAATTAAATATTAGTCTTTGTGGGATCGATACTTGGACTCATCATCTATTTACTATAATTTGACCTAGCCCGCTTGTTAGATTTACTTCCAGCCGAAATCGTCGGGCACTGACCTTTGAAATACACCCAAGAGGGAAAATGAGTCCTTTAAGCTGGGACTGAGAAAGGTGAGAAAGAAAATAAGTTTGATCCTTGACCTGAAACATCGTAATTGGGTGGTTTCATGGTCATTCAAACAGCAATGAGAATACGTAAATAACATTCAAAATGTCATAAACATAAGAAAGGAAAAATGATGCTACTTATGTACCATATATTTTGACAGTTCCAAAGTAGAAGGCTCATCTTTACTACAACTATCTGGATGAACAACCTTTGCATAGTGTCCAGAGGCAACAAAGTCAAATTTCCTGCCACCGACGGCATCCACAAATGCACCTATCACCAAAAAACAGACAGCATATATATGACTTACACAATACGGCCGAAGAGAATATATGTTGAGGATTTAAATTACTGACCGAATTTGATTCTTGTATTGCAAAGGACATATGGGTTTGGAGTTCGACCATGTCGATACTCCTCGATGCTATATGATACCTACAACATCAAACCAGAAATCAAAAAATTCTTTTGCCTGGAGATCAATTTGCCTTAGATATCTATATCTTATGTTATATTTTTCTAGTTGTCTGGAAGATAGAAACATTTGAAGAGAAATGACTAGATAAATGACATATTTCATTTACATGGTTTGCAAGTTAAGGTCTTATTACATCCATAGATAAAGGCAGGCACAAGAACTAGTTTAGAAGCACAACTAAGCATAAAAATTTTGAATCGCAAACCTATGAGGCTGTTGTTTCAAACACGGACACGTACCGGACAACCTGGTAAAGTCAGACATCTCACCAGTCAAAGGAGAAGACAAGAAAACCAATTTGATGAGCGGCATGTAGAATAATGAGAAGTGCAAAGCATAAAATATTACATTTGTTCTGTAACAGATTCTCTAATTTTATTTTTTCCCTTCCAGCTTCCTTCAACCAGTACCAAGCTGAACAAAAGGATCAGCTGTGTTTTGGGTATGCCTCAGTTCGATGGTTAAAAAGACTTTAAAAGTGGATGGCAAGGCCAAAAATGTAATCGAAATCAAGATTGAAGTGTTTAGAATCTCAAGAAATTTTTATCATGACAAACAGTTGAACTGGTGAAAGCGAGCAAATATTTACCACATGACTCCAGTATTCATCTGTTAAATGCACAATTTCCAGAGGAACATCAACCTGCAATAAACTAAATGATTAAAATTGATGTCATTCTAAATTAAAAACTGAGTTGAAACAACCGACCTCAAACTATATCAATAGTAGCACAAACACTGATGGGATTTGTTGACATTGATTGATAATCGACTAAAGGATGACCAAATGTGACTTTTTGGGCCCCAATGGGATACTTTCAATTTCAACGCCACGGTTAACATTAATTAGCATAATGAACTTATTAGATAACCATTGAAAAGTTATTCCATCATTTCCTATTAATATAGTTACACATTTTCTAGGTCAAGTAGCATATTGAATTGTTCATGTTGTTGATATAATATATCCCACTACAAACAAGGAACTATTCAAGAATGGTCAAATTTCATAAATTGTAGCCACAAGCAGAGTATTCAAAGATGAACAACTTTATTTTCCAGTAGCATGCGAAGGACAACTTCATTTCGTTGGAAACTTGGGAAATATCAGAAGATGCACAAATTCACAAATGGATAAGGTATAACCTGATGACAAACAGATTTTGCATACTTTAAATAACTAAAATCTAAAAGATATTAGGAAATATCCTCCAACAATATAGAGTTTTTTCCACAAAAACTCCATCTTTTATTTCTTCCTTGATATGAAAATTTTTCGACTCTCACTAGGCAACTGAAGAATCGTCATAAGGCGTGATCACGTCTTATCCAAAAATATCTTTCGAATTTTTCTGCTCCACGTCCTCCACTAAGATCATATCGACAACTTTAATTGTGAAATAAAATCACCTTTTTTAGCCCAGATTTATCGCAAGAGCAGAAAACTTCCACCTACAATTAAATCACACAAAAATGTGTCAATTAAACACGTTGGAAGTTGTAATAATGAGAGATATGACAATAAAAAAATACAAACTATTATGAGCTTATCAAATATAGTTACGATGCCTCACACCATATCAATTACCACAATAATGAACTAGCTGACCCACCAAGACAAAAGACCACCTGAAATAAAGCATAAAAAAGAGAGAGGGAGAACACCTGGAACCAAATTTTAAGATAGAAAGCCATGTAGGAATGAACGGCGGCGTGGAGAAGGCGGAGGGCGACGCTACTGTCGACGCCCCCACTGAGAAGTAAGGCCACATTGAGCGGTTTCTTGTCGGGTAAGGAACACGACAGGTATCCAGGGACAATCGTCGTAGGATTCCAGGCACAGGGAGCAATTAGTGATGAAGACAAAGATTCTGAGCTGGAGGATAAAGAAGAGAACGACCTAAGTGTCGCGTAGAGAGGTGGAGATTTCTGAGCAGTGAGAGATACAATTACCCGGATAAAAGAAGCGGTGGACGTGGATATACGGCGGCTGTATGGCTTAGGTGGAAGGGAGTAGAGAGCGGAGGGGAGAGTACTTCTCAAGAACATGTTTGATGTTCCATTCAAGGTTTAGGTACATGCTTAACTATTACGAACCGTGAATGAAGCTACATAGCACTCACATGAGACAAAAAAAAGTCAGCTTTTACTTCAACCATCAGCATAAAATTGTTGGATAATTACACCAAACGATGGCGATCATAATGATAATATAATATCAAAAATTATGAAATAAAATAATCAACAAAAACACAAAAATTTATGTGGCTCATCCAACATAGGCTACGTCCACAGAGCTACTATAAATCTTTATTGTAGAGAGAAAATATTACAGGTGTATACAAAACACTTTATATCTCACAATCTCAACCAGAGTATAACCGAGAATATATATTTATCTAACTCACAAGAAAACCCCACACTCAAGAATATAACTCTTTTTTCTTTGCTCTCTCTTTTTTCAGATGCTGAAAAGCTTGTTGGGATGATCTAAATGAAGTGGTAAGCTACCTATTTATAGGTCAAACCATGGGGTGAACTCAATACAAGATTTTCCATCAAATACGGCAGCTTTAGTCAAGAATGATTAGTCGAATCTCTTCTCTTATACTTATCTGGTATTAAGGTTTTAAAATATTATTGGACCCTCCTCAAACGTGAGACAAAATTACATTAAAGTTTTAAGGAGTTGCAATTGAGCTCTACCTTTTGGAAATTGTGATTGACTTATATTATTCGAGATCATTATTTCACAAGCGGGCTTTGTATACTCACTAATAAAATTGGATTTCTCGTTTTCATCTTGTATATTCACAAAAAAGCACATCATCCACCTCATTGTCGGCCTTGGAAAATTCTTTTGGATTCATAACAAACCAGTGTCTTATAATGGATTCCATCTACAAAACGTTGTTGTGTAAAGAAAATGCTACAACTTTCTCGGCTTTTTTCTTAAAATAATATAAAAATAAAAAATGTATATAAAGATATAGCGATTCCAGATTCAAAATAATCCTTTTATTTTTTAAAATAATTAAAATTTAATTAAAAAATTATTGAATCCGGTACAATCTGACACGGATTCTTATGAATCCGGTACAGATTATACTGGATTGTTATAGATTTATAGATGGCATCAAATTGCTATATTTTTACATATATTTTTTTTAATATTATTTTAAGAAAAAGCCCAACTTTCTCTCTCAGAAATTAGAATCTCGAAAATGAATATCCACATCCTCAGTAGCATCTCAAAGATGTGAATACATGTACCAAAAACCCCATAGATTCTTAACCTCACGGAGTTCATACATATGATACCCATCGTGCTTCCAGAATCAACAGATAATGTGGGGTGTCAGTTTAAATATTTAGGCGTTGGTCCTCAAGAAGAGTATTTGTAATCTCTAAACGAGTCAAATGAATCTTAAAACCTAAAATCAAAACAGAATATATCACCTCAACGTCAGCAAAATCATTAGTCAAATAGAGCTCCCTCCTCAAATTATGAGGTTTTCTTCCTGCGGATGTCTCTTCTGGAATAACATACCACCATGACCGGAACCAATAATTACCGTCTACATCTTTCCACAAACTACTCAGCCCCCAAACATCATAAATGAATATCATTAACAAGTAAATTTTAATATTTTTACAGTTAATTAAAAAAATTTTACGTACCTTTCAATATGAGCAGCCCACAAATCGCTCGAAATTAGCTTTTCCCTTGCAGTCCTAGCCCTCTTTTTCCCCTAAGGCGGCTCCGGGAACTCTACCTTTTTCCGTGATTTCCTCACCACGCAATAATTACAAATCCAACTTTCCACTGGAACCAACTTGTTTAATTTAATATTAAATTTTAAAATAACCCAAAAATTTATCACTCGAACCAACTTGTCTATTTAATATTAAATTTAAAATAACCCAAAAATTTATTTGTAACGGTCTCTCGGATCTATTTTTTGTGACGGATTCCAATCCGATTTATGAAAAATATTATAGTTTATGCTAAAATATTTATTTTATTTTAAGTATGGATCATTTTGACATGTCTCACGGTAATAGATTTGTGAGATCATCTCACAAGAAACTTATTATTAAAAGTTCATATAATTTAATTCACAAAAACTTTTTTACGATAGTCTCACAAATCAATTTATGATATGGATATTTTTTCTCACCCGACTTATGAAAAAATATTATTTTAATATTTTGGATTAAAGTTAAATATTTATAAAATTTCATAGCAAAACTGTTATTAGTGTAATTATCTTATGAGTTGTGCTATCATATTTGTCTTGATTTTTTGAACTTAAGAGGAACAAATGTTAATCCAAATACATTGTACCGCAACCAAACCAGAATTGAAATCATTAGGGCCGAAGATGGAATCGTATCAAAGCAATTGGGTTTCATTTGAACAAAAACCGAAACAAGTGGTTGATTTGATTATATACATGGCGGTTCAGTGTCAAACCCGAAATATCCACTGATATAAAGATATTCTAAATAAGTTTACTTGGTTGGAGTGACTGATTATTTTTTAATAATAAATTGTTTGGTATCAGTATGATATTACATTGCATTTGCCCTGTTAAAAGTAAATCATACCTACGAAATGCTTCCACAATCACATTAGTATTCCTAAGCACCAAAAGTCCTTTGTTCGGCTTTCCCGTCATCATTCTTGGGGTATTATTATTAACGTGTCACATTTCTATTTCTCCAAGTTTCCTGTCCAAAGCTCCAGAAACAAAAAAAAAACGCCTAGCTGTTTTTAGACCATCACAATGCATACACACCACATGAGGCCTAACCGAGATTGTATCAAAACTGTCCGTCAGCTATTGAGGGGTCATCGATCTCAGATTTCTCCAGGTGTTGCTCCAAGTTGGCATGTTTACTCTAGCGCATTGCATTTCTCGAGAAAAACAAACATATTGACACTTGTCACTTGCTAGCAGCACAAACTTCATTCGTATTCAAACCAAATCAACTTGATGATTCCTTGAATGCCCTAAAAATGTTGTCCTGAAGCTGTCGCAACCATTTTAGAAGATAAATGACTTTCTTGAGCTTTGAGACACCATGCCTTCACTGGAGACCCCAGTCTCAGTATGGTGTGATATAACATTAAGCTTCGCGCGTTCTTTCTGCAGAGATTCCTCGTCCATGCTCTCTGTTCCTTTCACTTTAATCTTGACAGGTTTCCCAAGTTTTGATTTGTCTTTCATTTTAGAAATCTCGACTGCTCTAGCACAAACAGGAAAGCCTTGGTCGTCCCATGACTCCAAAATCACACCAGATCCGATGCAGGTTGAACCTTGGTAAAAGGCGGTGAATTGCCCAGCAGCCAGACCTTGATCATCTTCAGATAATTTGACTATTGCGATTTCATGGCCATTTTTATCAATTTCTATTTCCAGATCACAATTGTAAAAACCAGGACCATGTCGGACCTGAAATGGTTCAAAAGTCACTGGCTATGATGATATCTCATCAATTAAAAAATATAGTCCCAACTTGTCACAAAAAGCTCATGTATTGAAAACAGCCACTCTAAAAGAATAAATTGTCATGAACTAGTGCGCGGCCACCACTCCGCACATGTAATGGAATATACACAATAATCAACTTCAAACTAAGAAAACCATGAGGCCAGTGACAACTAGTTGGCCAACAAAAGGAATTAAGAAAATCACATTACGGGATTTGATAATAGTTCACTTAATTATTTTAATACTGAACTAAATTACATTTAGCTTTCATAAAACTGGCCTACTTACTCGATCACATCAAAAAATTGAACACAAAATTTAAAAAAATAAAATCTTATTTTATTTCAATAATGATCGAAATAATCAGATAATAGTTTTTTATTATATAATCCGACAAGGTCCTTATCAGTTAATAGTTTTCTGAAAACAATATTAATTAAATGATTCTAACATCATGGGATTATGAGAAAAATCAATGGAATTGATATTTTGGATTATATTTTATAACTCCACAAGATCTCTGTTAATCCTTAAAAAGTAGTCATGTTCATAAAACATCGACACACCACACTAGTGACTGATCTTTGATGTTCTATGAAGGGGACTGAGAATATAATGTAGATAAAATGTCCAAAAAACTGACAGAACATTGTACCTTGCATCTGAGTTGAGGGATCTGCCTTGAAGGAGAACCATTAAACCATCTTAAGGATCCTACACGAAATATGCGCCTTCTTTTGTCAACTGAAAAGTAGTTTCTCGACACAAATACCACATTATTTTTTATGTCTTTCTCCACAACATACCTATATAATAACCAAGCCAATTTTCAGACCAACTAACTTTACGTGAAAGGAATATGTTGTACTGGTGTTACAATGTAAGCACAATACAGCACTAATCTAGGACATGAAAGTAGTAAAATATTACAAAAAAGTTATACCAAGGTCCACCAGGAAGTCGTAATCCTTGACGTTGGCCAATTGTGTAGAACCAAAAGCCTCGGTGTTTCCCAAGGAAATCTCCTGTCTCAGCTTCCAATATCACACCTTCTTCTTCCCCTATATGTCTAGCAACAAATTCACTAAACTTTATCTGTAACCAAAACACAGATGGATATTTAGATGGCAGAAACTCAAATACCATCAAAAGAGTCAGAACAACAAGTCTGATATATAGAAATATAGCAAGAAGTTTTGTCAGAGTTTGATGAGTTAAAAGGTTACGGCTCAGACAATTTAAAGCCCCATCGGTTCTGAAGCTATTTTAAATATCATCATTCACTGCCATTTTGGGTGGTGGCAAAACGAACCTTTCCAAGAAAGCATATCCCCTGTGAATCCTTTCTATCTTGATTTGGTAATTCAAACATTTTGGCGAGTCTGCGGACTTCTTCCTGAAAAATTGACATTGAAATGAATTTAAGACCTGAATATACATCTATACTAAAGCAATGGAAGGAATCATAACAAATCTGATCCATAGACGCTAATATCCCTTATATCATACTTTCAACAAACACGGAGAAGGATAGACAGTTGCTGGAAAAAAAATGCACTAGCTTGCTCTTGCATTAAATTATTCATAAAATTCTCTAGCTGACTGATAAACCCAAATCTTATTAAGATTTTAGGGATTTTATTTTATAATATTTGTGCTTATCTGTAATTATTATCCCTAATTATGTGTTTATCTGAATTAATTTTATAATATTTGTAGATTTGAATAAAAGAGGAAAAAAAGTCTAATTTGGGAGAAAAGATGATTACAAAACTTCAAAGGAAACAAAATATCAAAAGAAAAAAAATAAAATATTTTTATATTTTATTATCTTGAGAATATTGAAGTTTGGAAAAAAATCTGTGCAGATCTTGATAAATAAAATCTCTACAATCTTATCTACAATTTTTGAAATTAACAAGGGCTTCAAGGAGTTGGAGGATTAGGCTCATGAAGAAATATAAAAGGCATAGTAAGTGAGCAGAACAGAGGAGGCGCAAAAAAGAGAAAAAGAAAAAGCAGCGCGCGAGCGGGAGCAGGCAGAGGAGAGAGACGTGAAGGTGGGGGAAGGAAGAGAGCAGAATAGAGGAGGAGAGAGAAGAAAAGAAAGAAACATGGAGGCAGAAGCGTACATAGAAGAAAAGGAGGCAGAGGAGAGAGAACGGTAGAGAATAGGCAGAGGATAGACACATATAAACGAAGAAAAGACGGAAGTGCATGACAGAAGTGAACAGAAGACTACACGGAAGACAAAAGGCAGAAGAAGGAGGAATTACTCAACACACACCAAAAATCACTGAGAATTCCTCTAATTCCTTCTTTATTTTGTTTTCTTCTATGAAATTAAATATGACTTTTCACTTTTGTTTTGAATTCATGGAATGATTTTATTTAAGCTAAGACCACGATAGGGCCAAACAATACTTTGTTTGATATTTGGTTTTTTTTTTCAATACATTATTTTTCTTGATTTTAATTATCGATTGATGTTGATTTAATATTTCTTGTTAATAGCATGATCAACTATTTACATGTTTGTTGATTAATCACGAATCGAAAGATGATTAGTTAAATATAGCAACAAAGACGTCATCAACACATGGTTAAACTGACTAGAAATAGTATTCGGTTTCAGTGTGCGGTTTTAGGTGAAAACTGAAATTCTACAAAGATTTAATGCATTTAGATCTAATTAAATTCAACTATAAATAATTGGACCGTTAGATTTAAATAGGTTTATTAACTCGAGAAATCGTTTAATAAATAAAATTGGAGATTTCACCGTGATTGTCAAGAATCAAATAATTAATTGAATTTTAACACATGTCAACATAGTAGAGTTTGGTACCATTGTGTGTCTTAGTTATTTGAAGTTGAATCTCTCCTTGATCGTTGAATTCGTCGTTTTTAGTTTCAATTATTTTATTTAATAGTTTAGATTAATCATTCACATATCACCTTTTATTTATTTTGTCTAGCTTAAGTTAAGCGATAAAAATTCTAGTAATTAAATATTAGTCTCTGTGGGATCGATACTTGGACTCATCATCCATTTACTATAATTTGACCTAGTCCGCTTGCTAGATTTATTCCCAACCGAAATCGTCGGGCACTGACCTTTGAAATACACCCAAGAGGGAAAATGAGTCCTTTAAGCTGGGACTGAGAAAGGTGAGAAAGAAAATAAGTTTGATCCTTGACCTGAAACATCGTAATTGGGTGGTTTCATGGTCATTCAAACAGCAATGAGAATATGAAAATAATATTCAAAATGTCATAAACATAAGAAAGAAAAAATGATGTTGCTTATGTACCATATCTTTTGACAGTTCCAAAGTAGAAGGCTCATCTTTACTACAACTATCTGGATGAACAACCTTTGCATAGTGTCCAGAGGCAACAAAGTCAAATTTCCTGCCACCGACGGCATCCACAAATGCACCTATCACCAAAAAACAGACAGCATATATATGACTTACACAATACGGCCGAAGAGAATATATGTTGAGGATTTAAATTACTGACCGAATTTGATTCTTGTATTGCAAAGAACATCTGGGTTTGGAGTTCGACCATGTCGATACTCCTCGATGATATATGATACCTACAACATCAAACCAGAAATCAAAAAATTCCTTTGCCTGGAGATCAATTTGCCTTAGATATCTGTATCTTATGTTATATTTTTCTAGTTGTCTGGAAGATAGAAACATTTGAAGAGAAATGACTAGATAAATGACATATTTCATTTACATGGTTTGCAAGTTAAGGTCTTATTACATCCATAGATAAAGGCAGGCACAAGAACTAGTTTAGAAGCACAACTAAGCATAAAAATTTTGAATCGCAAACCTATGAGGCTGTTGTTTCAAACACGGACACGTACCAGACAACTTGGTAAAGTCAGACATCTCACCAATCAAAGGAGAAGACAAGAAAACCAATTTGATGAGCGGCATGTAGAATAATGAGAAGTGCAAAGCATAAAATATTGCATTTGTTCTGTAACAGATTCTCTAATTTTATTTTTTCCCTTCCAGCTTCCTTCAACCAGTACCAAGCTGAACAAAAGGATCAGCTGTGTTTTGGGTATGCCTCAGTTCGATGGTTAAAAAGACTTTAAAAGTGGATGGCAAGGCCAAAAATGTAATCGAAATCAAGATTGAAGTGTTTAGAAACTCAGGAAATTTTTATCATGACAAACAGTTGAGCTGGTGAAAGCGAGCAAATATTTACCACGTGACTCCAGTATTCATCTGTTAAATGCACAATTTCCAGAGGAACATCAACCTGCAATAAACTAAATGATTAAAATTGATGTCATTCTAAATTAAAAACTGAGTTGAAACAACCGACCTCAAACTATATCAATAGTAGCACAAACACTGATGGGATTTGTTGACATTGATTGATAATCGACTAAAGGATGACCAAATGTGACTTTTTGGGCCCCAATGGGATACTTTCAATTTCAACACTACGGTTCACATTTAGCATAACCATTGAAAAGTTATTCCATCATTTCCTATTAATATAGTTACACATTTTCTAGGTCAAGTAGCATATTGAATTGTTCATGTTGTTGATATAATATATCCCACTACAAACAAGGAACTATTCAAGAATGGTCAAATTTCATAAATTGTAGCCACAAGCAGAGTATTCAAAGATGAACAACTTTATTTTCCAGTAGCATGCGAAGGACAACTTCATTTCGTTGGAAACTTGGGAAATATCAGAAGATGCACAAATTCACAAATGGATAAGGTATAACCTGATGACAAACAGATTTTGCATACTTTAAATCTTCTTCCCATGGGCATTCAGACCAAAAGTTCTCAAAGTCTTCCTACAATAATGTAGTGATCACAAGATAATTAGAGTTTACAGTGTTGACTAACGAGCCCAAAAGAAAAATTATGATTACATGCTTTTCTCTGCATTAAAAGTTCAGATGTTTGAGACCTTCAAGAGATTCAATCATTCTTGACCGACCAACAATACACAGGCATATCATTTACATATGGTAAAATAATGAATTTGTTTACTTTAACAGATATAACACAACTGAGCAGCAGTAACACTAAAACTCATAACGGGTTTCAATCAAGCTTCTGTATAAGAGAACTGCTTACTATCAGCAGGTTTTATACACTCTCTCTCTTTTTTGCAATTGGATCTATACTTGGACACTTGTGTACATGGAAAACTTATTATGGTTGCATTTGGATTGAATGATTTGAATTTGAGAAAGTACCTATATTTTGAAATCCACGGCAATGACTCTGAGTATTTGAAATCAATTCTCGTCCAAAACAAACCAATAGATTTTTTATTATAGAACCAAATGCAACTTATAACTATTTTCACGAACAACCAAGGGATAGATAATTGGATCACCCCTCTTTAATACTACAGTACCTTAACAATATAGTTACGATGCCTCACACCATATCAATTACCACAATACTGAACTAGCTGACCCACCAAGACACAAGACCACCTGAAATAAAGCATAAAAAAGAGAGAGGGAGAACACCTGGAACCAAATTTTAAGATAGAAAGCCGTGCAGGAATGACCGGCGGCGTGGAGAAGGCGGAGGGCGACGCTACTGTCGACGCCCCCACTGAGAAGTAAGGCCACATTGAGCGGTTTCTTGTCGGGTAAGGAACACGACAGGTATCCAGGGACAATCGTCGTAGGATTCCAGGCACAGGGAGCAATTAGTGATGAAGACAAAGATTCTGAGCTGGAGGATAAAGAAGAGAGCGGCCTAAGTGTCGCGTAGAGAGGTGGAGATTTCTGAGCAGTGAGAGAAACAATTAGCCGGATAAAAGCAGCGGTGGACGTGGATATACGGCGGCTGTATGGCTTAGGTGGAAGGGAGTAGAGAGCGGAGGGGAGAGTACTTCTCAAGAGCATGTTTGATGTTCCATTCAAGGTTTAGGTACAGGCTTAACTATTACGAACCGTCAATAAAGCTGCATAGCACTCAAATGAGACAAAAAAAAAAATATCATCTTTTACTTCAACCACCAGCATAAATTTGTTGGATAATTACACCGAACGATGGCGATCATAATAATAATATAGTATCAAAAATTATGGAATAAAATAATCAACAAAAACAAAAAAATTTATGTGGTTCATCTAACATAAGCTACGTCCACAGAGCTACTATAAATCTTTATTGTAGAGAGAAAATAATACAAGTGTATACAAAACACTTTATATCTCACAATATCAATCATAGTATAACCGAGAATATATATTTAGCTAACTCACAAGAAAACCCCACACTCAAGAATATAACTCTTTTTTCTTTACTCTCTCTTTTACAATGCTGAAAAGCTTGTTGGGATGATCTAAATGAAGTGATAAGCTACCTATTTATAGGTCAAACCATGGGGTGAACTCAATACAAGATTTTCCATCAAATACGGTAGCTTTAGTCAAGAATGATTTGTCGAATCTCTTCTCTTATACTTATCTGGTATTAAGGTTTTAAAATATTATTGGACCCTCCTCGAACGTTTGACAAAATTACATAAAGGTATTGAGCTCTACCTTTTGGAAATTGTGATTGACTTATATTATTCGAGATCATTATTTCGCAAGCGGGCTTTGTATACTCACTAATAAAATTGGATTTCTCGTTTTCATCTTGTATATTCACAAAAAAGCACATCATCCACCTCATTGTTGGCCTTGGAAAATTCTTTTGGATTCATAACAAACCAGTGTCTTATAATGGATTTCATCTACAAAACATTGTTGTGTAAAGAAAATGGGACAACTTTCTCAGTTTTTTCTTAAAATAATATAAAAATAAAAAATGTATATAAAAATATAGCGATTCCAGATTCAAAAGATACTTTTTATTTTTAAAAATAATAAGATTACATTTAAAATTTAATTAAAAAATTGTTGAATATGGTACAATCTGACACGGATTCTTATGAATCCGGTACAGATTATACTTGATTGTTATAGATTTATAGATGGTATCAAATTGCTATATTTTTACATATATTTTTTTTAATATTATTTTAAGAAAAAAGCCCAACTCTATCTCTCAGAAATTAGAATCTCGAAAATGAATATCCACATCATGATAGTAGCATCTCAAAGATGTGAATACATGTACCAAAAACCCCATAGATTCTTAACCTCGCGGAGTTCATACATATGATACTCATCGAGCTTCCAGAATCAACAGATAATGTGGGATGTCAGTTCAGATATTTAGGTGTTGGTCCTCAAGAAGAATATTTGTAAGCTCTAAATGAGTCAAATGAATCTTAAAACATAAAATCAAAACAGAATATATCACCTCAACGTCAGCAAAATCATTAGTCAAATAGAGCTCCCTCCTCAAATCATGAGGTTTTCTTCCTGCGGATGTCTCTTCTGGAATAACATACCACCATGACCGGAACCAATAATTACCGTCTACATCTTTCCACAAACTACTCAGCCCCCAAACATCATAAATGAATATCATTAACAAGTAAATTTTAATATTTTTACAGTTAATTAAAAAAATTTTACGTACCTTTCAATATGAGCAGCCCACAAATCGCTCGAAATTAGCTTTTCCCTTGCAGTCCTAGCCCTCTTTTTCCCCTAAGGCGGCTCCGGGAACTCCACCTTTTTCCGTGATTTCCTCGCCTCGCAATAATTACAAATCCAACTTTCCACTGGAACCAACTTGTCTAATTTAATATTAAATTTTAAAATAACCCAAAAATTTCTCACAGGAACTAACTTGTCTAATTTAATATTAAATTTTAAAATAACCCAAAAATTTATTTGTAACGGTCTCCCGGATCTATTTTGTGTGACGGATTTCGATCCTATTTATGAAAAATATTATAGTTTATGCTAAAATATTTCTTTTATTTTAAGTATGGATCATGTTAACATGTCTTACGGTAATAGATTTGTGAGATCATCTCACAAGAAACTTATTATTAAAATATCGGAGTCGTATAATTTAATTGACAAAAACTTTTTTGCGATAGTCTCACAAATTACTTTATGATATGGATATTTTTTCCCACCCGGCTTATGAAAAAATATTACTTTAATATTTAAAATATGACTTTACATACTAGATAGACCTATTCGACCAGTCTATTTAATTTTTATAAAGTAGAATTACTTCCAAAATTTATAATCTTTGGATTAAAGTTAAATATTTATAAAATTTCATAGCAAAACTGTTATTAGTGTAATTATCTTATGAGTTGTGCTATAATTTTTGTCTTGATTTTTTGAACTTAAGAGGAACAAATGTTAATCAAAATACATTGGTACCGCAACCAAACCAGAATTGAAATCATTAGGGCCGAAGATGGAATCGTATCAAAGCAATTGGGTTTCATTTGAACAAAAACCGAAACAAGTGGTTGATTTGATTATATACGTGGTTTAGTGTCAAACCCGAAATATCCACTGATATAAAGGTATTCTAAATAAGTTTACTTGGTTGGAGTAGACTGATTATTTTTTAATAATAAATTGTTTGGTATCAGTATGATATTACATTGCATTTGCCCTGTTAAAAGTAAATCATACCTACGAAATGCTTCCACAATCACATTAGTATTCCTAAGCGCCAATAGTCCTTTGTTCGGTTTTCCCGTCATCATTCTTGGGGTATTATTATTAACGTGTCACATTTCTATTTCTCCAAGTTTACTGTCCAAAGCTTCAGAAACAAAAAAAAACGCCTAGCTGTTTTTAAATCATCACAATGCATACATACCACATGAGGCCTGTAATGCCCGAGATTTATTTATCGTGGTAATCCGAAATTAACGAATTAATGACTTGATGTGATTCTGGCTAGACAAGCGTTGAAGAAGACATGGGATAGCAAAGGGCCAGAATGGAGACCAGCAGATGTCGCGCACATGCGCGGAGAAAGGCGCGCATATGCGCGAGACGTGCAGCATGAAGAATAAGCCACATGGCCTTGCCATGCACTTGAGATGTAATAACCTTTCATTCCACTTCAGAATTGCAAGCAAGAAATCGAGCATTCCATGAAAAGCTTCAAGTTTTCTTCATAGCTTAGAATTGTGATTGTTGAAGATCTAACCGTCCAATTTTAGATCCGAGCTCATTTTCGTACTCCTCTTGGCAAAGGCTTCAAAAGGACGTAAGTCTTATTGTGTTCTAGCATGGTTTGAAATTTATGTATTGGAGGAATCGGTATTTGATTGATCCTATGTGTTCTTGAGATATTAGTCAACATATAATAAAAACAGGATCGAAGAACGGATATCGTATAGAATTATTATCGATTTTCCAGATATGTTTGGTTGAGAATATGCAGATTAGGTATTGGAATTATGTTTATTGATTGATTATGAGTTGTTGAGTTTGGCCATATGTTGTTGTATCGCCGGTATCTCGAGACTACGCTGTTATGCCGTCGAAATGTACTAGATTGAGATTTCTTGTGTTGAGTTGTATATGATATTGTACTTCTCAAATATGTCATTCCAGATTTGGTATTGAAAGCTTCAGAACCGATAGCGGAAGGATCAGAGTTACCCAGCTTTTGCACTGAGAAAAGAAAGGTATACATCAATGTTTAATCGGGAGATACGACTCGAGTTAGATTCGACTTGAGTTTCCCAAAACCACATACTTGTTTGTTATTGTTTTTATACCTTTGTATTACTGGAATGTGAATGCTATTTCTATTGATGTATAGAAAAACATAGAATAAAAGATAGACATCGAGAACGAGTCTTTGGCATAGGTGCGAAGTCTTTGGAAGAGGTACCAAGACACTGGATGTTTGGTTATATAGATGTGCTTACGAGTAGATCGACTCTTATTGCATAGATTCGATATAAGGTGCCAACGTCCAGGAACCTGGATCCCTAGACTAGATTAAAGTCGAGTCAAAGAGTAAGAGTCAAAGAGTTTGATTTATAGCTTTGTATCGTTTTATGTTTCGTAGATTACGATACATGTTTTATAAATGTTATCCGCTTCGTATATGTTTATATGAAATGTATGTATACGTTGTTTATACTGGGATATATTTCTCACCGGAGTTACCAGCTGTTGTTGTGTTTGTATGTGTGCATGACAACAGGTGGGACATGATCAGGGTCAAGAAGATGATGAAAGATCGAGATTAGAGTAGTGATCCGGGCTTAGATGTAGACTGGTTGTGCAACTCTTGTATATAGAGTTGAGGAACACTACTTAGTTATGAATATCTTTTGTATATTCAGATCATGTTGTAGATATTGCACCTAATTTTGTATTTAAATAAAATGGAGTATGACTTGTTGTATAGATTTGTACACTTGTTTATATGCTGCGCAAGTTTTTTTTAAAAAAAAAAATTTGACCTAGTGTATATAATTGATCCATTTAATCCTAAAGAATGACTAAGAAATGACTTAGCGTCCGGGTCCCCACAAGGCCTAACCGAGATTGTATCAAAACTGTCCGTCAGCTATTAAGGGGTTTCAAAACTGTCCGTCATACCACATGAGGCCTAACCGAGATTCTGACCCAATTCCTCCATAAAAGATTTCAACCATATCATCTCCTTCCTAGCTTCTGTAACTGCAACATACTCAGCTTCAGTATTCGAAAACACAACTTTGTTTTGCAACTTAGATACCCAGCTTACTGTCGTACCGCCTAATATGAACACATACCCCGTGGTACTTTTCCTACCATCTAGGTCACCACCCATGTCGACATGGACAAAACCTTATAAGCCCAAATTTGACCTTCTGAAGCATAAAGATAAAATAGCAGTACCTTTCAAGTACCCCAAAATCGATTAAATTGTTTCCCTGTGCTGTTTTCCTGGATTGCTCATAAATATGCTCACAACTCCTACTGCATGTGCTGTATCTAGTCTAGTGCACACCAGTGCATACATGAGGCTTCTGACAGCAGAAGCATATGGGACTTTGTTCATATAAGCTTGCTCATGCTCCGTCAATGGCGATTGTGCTTTGGTTAGTTTAAAATGACTAGCCAAAGTAGTACTAACATGTTTAGCTTCATCTATGTTAAATCTGCTAAAGTTGAGCACATGTTGGCTATGTCCAAGTTTCTGTTGTGATCAAGAGCAGTTGGATTTGAATACTCCAAGAAAGCTTGAGATGTAAGACTTAAATCGGGTTGATCAAAAAAGTGTGTGTTTTCTTTTGTACTTCATAAGAGAAGAATAAGAAGAGTGAGGGGTAGATTGAGTGCTGCTACCTTGTTGACATTGTTCTTGTAATCGGAAACTATTTTTAATGAGATCGCCTCCCGTGGATGTAGATCAAATTGATCGAACCACGTAAATCTTGTGTTATCTACATTTTGTTCTTCAAATTCTTTAATTTCAGTGTGTGTTGGCATTGATTCATTATTCATTCTCTGAGGTTGCAAACAAGAAGATGTATTCTATATTGCATGTCCGTAGGCCGTCACCTTGATCAATGCATTCAAACGGATTCTAACTCAACAACTGGTATCAGAGCCAGGCTCTTAAAAGTGAAACTCACATGATGATGACTGGGAAAATCGAACTAGATCGATTTGATGGAAAATGGGACTTTGCACTCTGGCACAAGAGGATGCACGCCATATTGGTTCAACAGAAGGTTGCCAAGGCTCTGGAGGGAAATAACAAACTCTCAGAATCTCTATCAGAAAAAAAAAAGACGGAGATAATGGAATTGGCATTCAGTACATTGACACTGCACTTAAGTGACAAAGTTCTTCACGAAGTCTCATCGGAGAGGACAGCTGCGAGTATCTTGCAAAATTAGAATCTATCTATATGACCAAATCATTGCAAGATCGAATTTATCTTAAAGGAAAACTATTTGGCTTCAAGATGATCGAGTTCAAGACAATTGAAGAAAATTTGGATGAGTTTGTTGACTTGGAGAATATTGGGATAGAAATTGAGGAAGAAGATAAAGCTATCTTGGTGCTCAACTCTCTGCCTAAATCATTCTCGGTATTTGTGGATACGATGAAATATGCCAAAGAATCACTAGTCTTCGAGGAGGTGCAAAAGGCATTGAAGGAAAATGAATAACAGAATATGTTAGAGAAGGACTCTAAAGATATAGGTGATAGCCTCCATAAAAGGGGCAGACCAAATAAGAGGGAAACAAGAATAAAGAATAGAAGCAGATCCAGGTCAAAGATAAGAAAATTGAAGTGTTTCTCATGTCACAAACAAGGACACTTCAAAAGGGACTGCCCTGATCGATACAAACAAGGAGATAAAGCCAAGGATCAAGGTGAAGCATCCACTGTCCAAGATGGCTATGAAAGTGATGAGGTATTATGTGTTGCAGATTTCAAGTATGACCAGCATTGGGTTCTTGATAGTGGATTTTCACTCCATATGACACCAAATAAACTCTAGTTTAAAGTGATAGAGAAGATTGATGGTGGAGAAGTCATTCTTTGAAATAACAAGACCTGTAAGATCAAAGGGATCAAATCTATAAGGCTTGTGATGGAAAATAATACTGAAATAATCTTCAAGGAAGTAAGGTTAGTTCCAGATTTGAAAAGAAACTTAATCTCTTTAGGTAGCCTTGATTAGGCAGGATATACCTTCAAGGCCGAGGGAGGAACATTTGACAGTCTACATAAGTGCACTAAGTATGATGAAAGGACAAAGATCAAATCGACTATATGTCCTCTTAGGGAACACATTTGTAGGCTCAACAAGTGCAGTTGAAGGACAACAAGATAATTATAGGATGTGGCATCTCAGACTAGCTCACATAAGTGAGAAAGGTCTTCTTGAACTGCATAAACAAGGTTTGCTTGGAGAGAAGTTATTGCATGAAATTGAATTCTGTGAAGATTGAATAAGAGAAAAGTCTACAAGGGTTAAGTTCAATATGGGAAAACACACATCTATTGCACCTATGGATTATGTTCATTCATATTTATGGGTCCGTCGAAAGTACCGTCGAATGCTGGAGCAAGGTACTTCTTGACAATGATTGATGATCATTAAAGGAGAGTATGCTTACATACTCTGAAGAATAAAAGTGAGGCATTTGAAAAATTCAAGCAATGGCCCACACTTATAGAAAATCAAACTGGTAGAAAGTTGAGGATAGACAATGGGCTAGAATGCTGCTCAAATGAGTTCCATGAATAATTCTGTAAGAAGAAAGGGATATCAAGGCATTTTACGGTATGTACTACTCCCTAACAAAATTGTCTAGCCGAGAGGATAAATATAACCATTTTGGAAAGAGTTAGATGCCTTCTGTCACATTCAAGGGTACCAAAATCTTTTTGGGCGGAGGATGCCAATACAGTTTGTCACCTAATAAGCAGAATCCCCTCGATTCCACTTGGATTTAAGACCCCAATTGAGACTAGTGGCAAAGGGGTTCTCTCAAGTGTAAGGAACATATTTTAATAAAGTGTTCTCACCTGTTGTTAAACACAGATCAATCAGATCTATGTTAGCAGTAGTTGCAAAAGAAAACCTGGAACTTGAACAACTTGATGTCAAAACAGCCTTCCTCTATGGAGATCTTGATGAGAGAATTTATAAGCAACAACCCCAGATGTTTGAGGACAAGTCAAATCCACCCTTGGTATGTCTACTAAAAAAGTCACTCTATGGCTTAAAACAACCCCCTTGACAATGGTATAAACGTTTCGATGACTTCATGATAGCACATAAATTCACAAGAAAGAATTATGATTGATGTGTATATCATAAGGAAATCAACACTTGAAAGACCATGTATTTAATATTATATGTGAATGACATGCTAATTGCAAGTCGAGACATGGTTGAAATACAATCCCTGAAAGTTGAACTTAGTGTGGAATTTGAGATGAAATATCTTGGGCATGCCAAAATGATTTTAGGCATGGAAATCCAGAGAAACAGAAAGTTGAGGGAACTATTTCTGACTCAGCAAGAATATTCTCAAAAGATATTGGAAATGTTTGAAATGGAAAGTTCAAAATCAGTATCAAGACCTATGTCACAAAATTTCAAACTTTCTATAACCCAATCCCCAAAAAGTGGTCATGAGGAAGAATACATGAAGAGAGTTCCCTATACAAGTGCTGTTGGGAGCCTAATGTATTTGATGGTATGCACAAGGCCTGACTTGGCCTACTCGGCCAGTGTAGCAAGCAGATTTATCACACGGCCAGTGTAGCAAGCAGATTTATGGCAAATCCTGGAAAAGAACATTGGCTGGCACTAAAATGGATACTGAGAAATATAAAAAGCACAATGAACTATGGATTGATGTACAGAGCAGGCACAGTGAATGGAAATCTGGTTAAAGGCTATGTGGACTCTGATTATGCAGGGATCATAGACAATAGGAAGTCCTTGTCAGGGTATATACTCATAGTGAATGACATTGCAGTGAGTTGGAAAGCCATTCTCGTAAACACATATACGAGATATTTCTGTCAACATGATTTGATATAATATCATTTATTTTTATTATTTTTTAAGTCGTTATTTTATGTCACTTCAACGATATTCACATATATGCCACAATGAATACCCAAGAAATGAAACATCTGGTACGAGTACTCTTGTTTGGATCTACCCTATATGAAGTCAACTTGCTCTCAAGGGGATGTCTGGGTTGGTGGAGTATGACGCTTGATGAATGGTTAGGAATTGGATTCTCTTTACCAACACTTTTTCAGATGAGCTTGTCACACAAAACTTTTCCGATGTGGTTTTTCTAATAATGTAATTTACAAGTTCTGGTGTTAGTTTGAGATTTACTTTGTACTCACCAAATAATTGCGATTGTCAATTCATACATCATTAAAAAAATCCCAATCAACTTAATTTATGGCTGTTAAATGAGAATGAGAATGATAATATATATGTATTTAAATGAGGGAAAATAACGTGCATATATGAAAACACTTGTATTCGTCGGTTTGACGACGTGTAAGATTTTTAAATAATCATAAAAAATGGTAAATTTATTATAATAATTAAATTGATAAATATTTTTTGAGAAGATTTCTACAATTTGATTTTATTTTTATAATATTTATTTATATTAGTAATAATACTTTGACAAATCTATCCTTAAAACATTTTCCTTTTGTCTCCATCTTAATAATTGTGTATTTTCCCATCAATTTTGGAATGAGAAAGCTCTAAATTAAAATACTCTGATCGATATATATGTCATCAAACGTACATGTGTGGATTTTTATGTATGCAGAAAATTTTGGTTCTTGTCATCTTACGTTTAATTTGTCAATTAATTGTTATAATTTTGTTTGTTGTACTTGATTATTTTCACTTTTCTCTTATTGTTTTAAAATTTCTTCTTGTGAAGTTAAGTTTAGTGGATGATGATACGATTTGTAGCAGTGCGGTACTATAGATATGCACCTTTTTTTTTTTTTTTTTTTTTTTTTTTTTTTAATGATTGTTAAAGAACTTTCACTTCAAACCTATAATATATTAATTTATTTACGTACTCTAAGTTATAGTAATACATTGAGATAAAGAAAATAGTAGAAAATGAGCATTTTAAGATTTGGTAATAATTTAAGCCTATTTTTTAAAATAGGGGTTCTAAATTCTCTTGTGATCCAAAATAATAATAATCTCTTTTTGAATATTTAATTGACAAGTCCATGCTCAAAATTACCATTTAGAAAATAAGATAATATAGCCTAGCTAATGAAGGATTTTTCCAAAAAACTGTAGAAAATATTATCATTTACGAATAATTAAAAAGGTTAGTTGCCCAAAAAAAAGATCTTTTGCTTTTGAATTTGTTTAATTATTTCTCCATACATACAAACCAAAAGAGAGTAAAGATAACTTACCCGTTAAAAATTGTCGCCTGCAAAGTTGGTAAAAATTCCCCAATTCCCTGTTTCGCTTATGAAAAGTCCTAGACCAGGTTCCAAACGGGATTGTGGAAGAAGGAACAATATATTGTTGGAACCTATATGGTAGCACTTCAAAAGTCTGAAACTGATTCACGAAAGCCTTTAATTTGTTTTTTATATCTTGTCTGAAACTTCAGCTGTCTGAATAACTTTTAGAAGCCTTTTGAACTTTCCTGCAGTACTTAAGCCATTGATTTCTTCGATCAAGCTCAGTAATGGATAACAAAAAGAATTGGAGAATACCTCTCTTCATATTCTTCGAGGACGCGCGGTATTAATTACTTTTTAATCTACCCTGAAATCTCTCAAGTTCTATGAATTTGTAAATGATGAGTTCTAATCCGTTTAGAAAGTCAAGATTTTGTTCAGACATAAGCATGCATGGTCATACGAGCTGATGAGTTTCATGTGTATTTTTTCTTAATTATGGTTCCGCATCTTGGAATCAGAAAATCTCAGGACTCCTGAGAAGTTGAATGATTTTTCTTCATTCTCGTTTAACTCGTGGGATTAGAATATGATTTTTTCGTGTACGTTTTCAAGCAGATCAGTGTTTAAATTGGATGATCTCGGTACAGAAATAGCAAGTTAAGAATCGCTCTCCCTGCAGCACTAGCTTTGACAGCTGATCCTATTGCATCACTTATAGATACAGCATTCATCGGCCAAATAGGTAACAACTTCAAAGATAAAATTTAATTTCTGCATATTTTAAGATAGAAATGGTCCCGAAAGAGTCGTCCCTTGAATGAATATAAAGTGAACTAAAAAAGTTTTTCCCTCTAATGTACAGGTCCAGTTGAACTTGCTGCTGTGGGAGTTTCCATTGCTTTATTCAATCAAGTATCAAGAATCGCTATTTTCCCTCTTGTCGGTGAAACGGTCTCTTTTGTGGCCGAGGACATACAATAACAAAAGCCATTCACGACACCCATGATTGTGAAATCTTGACCGTGAAAATAAAATCTTGATACCACAGGAAGGTACTAAACTAGATTACTAGAAATCACACAATTAAAGTTTTCCATTTAGATTTGGACGAGAGAATGTACAAGATGGAACAAGAAGACAACTTTGAAGCAGTGGCAATAAAGCAGCAAAAGAAGCAGATACCCTCGGCTTCTTCAGCATTGATTATTGGTGGCGTTCTAGGTTTCATTCAAGCTGCATTTCTCATTGTTGCAGCGAAACCTTTATTGAGCTTCATGGGAGTCAAATCTGTAAGTAGAAGTCAAGAAAATATTGAAATCAAGTTACTTCACTAATTGTATACAATTAAATAATATCTATTTGATTTGTGTCGTTTCACGTTCCCTTAAACTTTTTTTGAAGAATTCACGTTTCTTATTTAGGACTCAAAAATGTTGTACCGAGCCCAACAGTACTTGAAACTAAGATCACTAGGTGCTCCTGCTGTGCTATTATCTTTGGCAATGCAAGGCGTTTTTCGGGGATTCAAGGACACAAGAACTCCACTTTATGCTACAGGCAAGCGTATTATAAGCATAAAACATCATTTTATAAGATCACCGAATCTGGTTTTATCAATCTTGAAATGATGCTCGAATTTTGGATACAACATAGTGGCAGGAGATATCACTTATATAATATTGGACCCCGTATCCATATTTGTAATCAAAATGGGCGTGAGAGGTGCAGCCATGTCACATGTTATCTCTCAGTAAGTACTCTCCCTTCAGACCAACCTCAAGAACAGTTATTCAGTGCTCGCTGTACTATAAACTGAATGATAATCTTACAATGTCACTGTTTTTTCAGGTATTTAATTTCATTGATACTCTTCTGGAGACTGAAAGAACAAGTGGATTTTATTCCATCGAATCTCAAGTACCTTCCATTTTGTCGTTGTCTCAAAAATGGTAAAGCTAGGGTGTGATCTCTTATTGCTTCAGACTTGGTATTAAGGCACGTTTTATGTTATTGTAACATTCTTGTATAAATTTCCAACATAGGATTCTTGTTACTTACAAGGGTCATAGCTGTTACATTCTGTGTAACTCTCGCTGCATCAATGGCTGCAAGAATGGGATCGACTCAAATGGCCGCGTTTCAAGTATGCTTGCAGATCTGGCTAGCCAAGTCTCTTCTAGCCGTTGGTTTGGCCGTTGCTGGACAGGTGATGCTGCAGCTTTCATTTAGAAATGCTCGGTTACAGATCATTTTGTGTAAATAAGAAACATTAAGCATGAAGTGATCTTGATTCTTTCAGGCAATTCTTGCAAGTGCATTCGCAAGAAATGATTACACTTGTGCAGCTGTCACTGTATCAAGAGTCTTGCAGGTACTAATCAACCCCACGTCACCAACTAAATTCTTGGCCATGACTAAAATATATTGTTGCAGTTGGGACTAGTTCTAGGATTGTTTCTTGCTGCATTTCTTGGAATTGGTCTACATTTCGGAGCAAGATTGTTCACTGACGATGTTGATGTTATCCATCTTATTAGTGTTGGAATCCCGGAACATATTCAACTACCCTATATGATAATTTAACTTTACTCATTCAGTAGAATTATAATAGAGGAGAAACGATACATTTTGTCGCAGCAACACAACCGGTTAACTCCTTAGCATTCGTTTTCGATGGTGTAAACTTTGGAGCATCTGATTTTGCATATTCTGCACACTCAATGGTATGTTTTCCAGTTGTTCAAATAGGAAAATAACAAAATCTATAATCTCTAATACCATGTTAAAAGTAAGATTTGTCCCAACAGAACTCAAAAAACTAGTTTTAAAATGATGATTGTTCAAGTCCATATATATGGCTCTCAATAACTTAATTCATCGAAACATTTAACTCATTTAAGTTTAATTATATTTGCAATAATAATAATAATAATAATAATAATAATAATGTAACAATCTCAATTCTCACCTTGTTTGTAAGCTTGACCCGAATCCATCCAATTGCAATTTACGTACGGTTATTAAATCTACAGTTCTGGACTTTAGTCGGTGTGAGCTAATCTGTAACTCAACACGGCAACCTGCGGAAATCCAATGAGAGAACACGATTTTCCCTATTTTAGGCCAAAAAAACATTAGTAGCACCAAGGAACAAACAGAGAAACATCGATCATCTCCACAATATACACCCCCTTAATCTCCACTTCCTCGCGGCGGCTCCGCCGTAGCTCAATTGCCCTTAGCGACATTGCATTCCAAGCTTCTACCAATAGCATTCCTGCACGATATAACCATCGGCGACGATGCCCACCTCTGCGCCGTCGAATCATTCCAGTCATCCGGAGTACTTGATCGGAAGGCTAAATTCGGCAATCACTCCGTACGAAGCTAAGCTGAAAGCTTTGAGGGACTTGAAGAACCAAATAATAGGCAATCGTACAAAGAAGCTTGCCTTCTTGAAGCTAGGCGCCGTACCCTCCGTCGCCTCTATTCTCTCCGATGCGGTGGCGGCGGCAGAAGAAAGCGTTGGGGATGCTCGGGAGCTTCACGAGTCCGTGTTGATTCAGTCGGCCGCTGCAATTGGGAGCTTTGCATGTGGATTAGATGCTGGAGTCAAGGCTGTTTTGGATGTGGGGGCTTTCCCCCTTTTGTTGAGTCTCATTTCTCATGTCAATGACAAGGTATACTTTCTTTTCTCGTTTGCTTTTCTCTTAATTATTGTGAATTCCTGACAAATTTAACTACTTTTTTTGGGCTATTGTCTCTTGTCAGTGTTGTCCATGCAATTTATTCTTTTTGCTGCTTTTATAACTCTGCTGCTTCTTATTCTTTCTTCACACAGAAATTTCCGTTGCTGTAAAAATGTAGTCAACGTTGAAATTTGTAAGATGATTTAGTATATAGTAAATGTATTAAGCAAAAGATGTATGCATTGAGTGGTAGCATCACTTGGCTACTGTTCTTCAAAATCTGTGTTTACGTACTTCAAGTTTGGCAGCTGTCATCACTTTTCTGCATCCCCTCAAACCAAATTGGACGGCTGATGTTATAATGATTGTTGTTACCTACGCGCCTCCATTTGAACTAGGACGCAGGAAATTCTGAACAATTCTCATCACACATTTAAATGGACAATGCATGATAATATAAGTGAAATGTCAGCACAATTATTTTAGTGGTGACTAAAAATAAAGTTTAATGGTCATTTGATTCTTTTTTGTTAGTATTTTTCTGCTAAATGGAGCCTATGCATTAAAGATAGAAAAGATAATGTTAGAGGTGTGATCATGAACTTTAAAATCTTGAATTATTGGACACATGTTTGAAGAGCTAATCGGCCTCCTATTTGATCATGAACTTTAAGATCGTGAAATATTGGTCACATGTTTGAAGCGCTGACTGGCCTCCTATTTTGTCTGTCTATTAAATGATTCTTTTTTGTGTTGACATGCAATCTTTTATCATCACCCTATTATCTTAGAACTTTCAAAGCAGGTTGTTGATGCTGGTGCTCGTTCTCTGAAATTGATTTATCAGTCAAAATTGGCTCCGAAGTACGATTTTATTCAAGAGAAAAACATGGAATTCCTCCTTTCATTGCTTAACAGCGAGAATGAGAATGTTACTGGTCTTGGTGCAAGTATCATTGCTCACTCATGCCAAACAATTGTTGAACAGCTGGCACTGAGTGAAACTGGAGTTATTAAGAAGCTTGTTTGTCTTCTCGGAGGTTCTCTAATTCAGAGAGATGCTAGTTTAGAATCTCTGGCTGCTGCCATTAGGGATAATCAAGAAGTTGCTTCCAAGTTTGTGGGAACCGAAAATGGAAAAGCACTGAACGTTGTAATTGAACTGACAAAGGATAAGTATCCTCGAACAAGATTGTTAGCCTGTATGTGTTTGATCAGCATAAGCAACACAGTTTCACCATATCTCCAAGACATAGGAATCAGAAATAATTTGGTAAGAATATTACTTGATCTCCTTGATGATCCAGGTCAAGTTGGAGATGAATCTCCCTTTCTTTTGTCTAGTTTGATAAATGAAAAGGAGGATATGCAAAAAATAGCATTTGATGCCAATGCTGTTGAAAAAATGCATGAACACTTGAAGAAAGGTTCATTTCAAGGCAAACGATTGCAAGGAATACTATTGGCACTGGCTGATCTATGCACAAAGTTGGAATGCTGCAGGAATAGGGTACTACATTTGAAGGTGTGGTGTTTCACGCAAACATTATATTTTGTTGTTTCCGATTCCTCCTATGTGCAGGTGTATGAGTTGTCTATTCTATCTGTTTAGTCTGTCTTATGAAATAATTCAGAGAAAGAAATTGCATAATTAGTTTGTTGAAATCTTTGAATACTGCAAAAGATTTACCTTAATTGTTAGCCTAGTTGCTAATAACTTGTCATTTGTATGCCAACTCTTCTGTCTAGGTGTTAGATTTTGCAGTAGATGCACTAGCTCATGATAGTGCTGAAGTGCGCGCTGCAGCTTGCGTTTTCCTGAAGAATGTGTCTCGTTCTGTGAAGGTTTGTTGCACAAATTTGAATTTAAAGTTGCCCAAATCTCATTACCACCTGTGTAGGCTTCAATAACAACATGTTATTCAGAATTTGAGTGCAGGTCATTTTATGAACAATACTGTCGCCCTTCCCTTGGTTGAGCTTTTGTGTGACTCCTGCTCGTCAGTCCAGGTATAATTTTGTTTCTTGATGAGTTGAGCATAGGTGGATTGTTGGCCCCTTTTGCTATGATTTCTCTGTATCATAAGTTCTCACTTCTCATCCACATGTTTGTCTCAAATGAAATTAATACGGATGGATTTTCTGGAGGTTGTATTTGTTCTGCTTTCAGCAGCTTCATTGCTGTCAGATACGTACATAGTTTTATTTTCTTCTATTTGCCTGTCTCAGGAGAAGTCTAGAAATTAATCCCTTTAATGATTGCCATGTTTATGCAAATTACCTTTTATAACCGTTTGTTCTCAAAGCTAGTGAAATACTAATTCCTTGAAATTTTACTTTTTCCAGATTGCTGCTCTGCGGGCAATCAGCAATGTGGTTGTTGATTTTAAGGCACATAAATCACTATTTACACAAAGTGGAGGTGTGAAACAGCTAGTTTTGCTTTCAAAGTCAATGGAATCTGCCATTAGGGTCAATGCTGTGTGCGCCCTTAAGAATCTGACATTCCTCGCAAACAACAGATGTAAAGAAGAAATTCTTTTGGAATTGACAACGTCCACACTAGCACACCTTATTAGTGGTAATTATTACCTCTGCTGATGTACAAGGGACTAATTAATATATAGGATAGTATATTTTACCATCTGCTGATGCATTGAGTTTGGTAGACCCAGAGGCTGCAGTCCAGGAGCAAGCTTTGGCATTGATTCGCAATCTCATCAGTGGTACTCTAAATTCCATTGAGTATGTTTTTGGGGAAGATAGTCTTCTCCTGCATGCTATTGGAAGACAATTGCAAAGCTCTTATGCATTTGAAGTTCTTATTCAAGTAAAGTGTTTATTTGCCATGCTCAGTTTTAGTGTTTTAGGAGGTGGTTGCTTGACAGTAACATCTCTCCCCTATGGCCCTATTCCATTTTGTTGCACAAGAAGCAATGATATTATGATAGTTAAATAGTAATCACGAGCCGTTTTCATATTCATATGGTATGCAATATAACAGACAGTGTTTGTAATGGGAATGGGCATGTTATAAACATTGAAGGAGAATTGTTAGTGGTCATTTTCGTCTTTACTCATCATGAGTTGTGGTGATCGTTTTTGTCTCCCAGGGCATGTACACTCTCAGCAATGTTGCTTCTGGCAATGAGTTCCATAAAGAAGCTGTAATGAATCAACTTTTTCCATCGGCAGGCAATGACACAGAATCAATTTTGACCAAGTTTTTGCAGAGTACTGACTACCGATTAAGAACAGCTGCTATTTGGACAATTGTAAATCTAATATTTCCGAGCAGTCCAGGTGCATGTGGTCGGGTTACTGGACTGCAAAATGCCGGCATAATTTCAACGCTAAAGAATATGACCAATGACCCTTGCCTGGATGTAAAGGTGACTTACTAAAATCTAGGTTATCGTGTGTGTTATTTAATTTGTTAACTAAAGTATCTTCACAATTCTTTATTGAAGCTTCGAGTGAGAATGGTTCTTGGACAATTACTGATGTTCGGTGATGCATCAACATGAATTTGTAGAATCATACAACAAATTCACCAGTGAAGGAACTAATATGAAAGAAGGTGCTTGTGCATTTTTCCAATTTTGTAACATGTATCGCTTCGTCAGGGACATTTAAGAACTGGTATGCCTCCATCGAAATTAGCATCAACTTACTTGTGCATATATGTCTGGATGAGATTTTTTATGTTACTTGAGAACTACTATGTTTCACTTAGGCTTTGATTTTCTGTGAATAATTAATTTTAATGTTTTAATGTGCCCCCCTTTCTATCATGATATGGAAGCAACTTAGTCAAATGTCAAGATTTGGGCAGACCTTCGACGCCATTAGCGATATTCTGTATCTAGTTTTGCTTATGTTATTTGAACCCATTCTTGCATTATATACAACTTAAGGCATCACACCGGTAATCTTCCTGACAAGATCGGCTGACTTTTTACTTCGTTCCATTGGCCATATATGATTTGTTGATTTCCTGCATCACGGTGAAATAGGTTAACTTGTATTTGCAGCTGAATGAGCCGCAATTTCAGTTTTGGAGTCTCATTTTTAAGTCTCTCTTTATTGAGAGCAGTGTAATATTCTGGTTTCGTTTTCCTTTCCCTTTCTCACGATATGGAAAGTCTAGATTCGTGCAATCAACCTCAATTATTGATGACCATGATGATAACTACTTGTCAAGATCTGTTCTGTTTACTTGTGGCATACAAAAGTGCACTTTCATCGAATTTCTGTACTTAATTACTTCACAGATTTTAAAGAATATTGTACCGTACTCAAGTTTCATTCACGGTACGAATATTATTGATTTTTTTCTTTGGGTAGGTGAAATCTGAACGTCTCTTTGAAACCCTATTTCTTACCCGATACGTGAACAAGCTTCAACCAAATGAAATACCAATTTCTAAAGAGTTCCGTCCGAACCTACTTACATCATGTAACGAACGTTATATACAAATATATGAATATGATTCGAAGCACAACGTAAAAAAATGTTTTACAAATCTGTAGCCTCAGGGGAGCCAAGAGACCAACCCAGAAACCGTACAGGTCGTGTTTTCACCCAACCACCTCCGAGCTCGTGTCATCTGTGGGCCATATCACAGTCTCCACAAGCCTTTCGCGCATCAACTGCAAATTCTGATCTGAAATCCTCTCATACATCTCCGCATGATCACATTTCTAGAGATCAAATAGCATATAATCATTGAACAAAACATGCAAAAAACCGGTCTGGCATCAGAGTCATTTCTCATACCTTGATCCATTTTCCATAGAGGTGAAGCCGAGTAACCATTACTCTTTCAGCAAGGTCATGTTTCTCCTGTTATAGCCAATTTGTCAGTGATTGGCACGAGTAGAGAAAGTAGGCCCTCAAATGAAATTTTTTTAACCTTTCCGAGGTTGCGAATAAAGCTCTTCCCATAACCATTCTCGTTTGATGCGACAAAACTGAAAATAAACAATTTGATCAAGTGAACAGCCTTAAGCACATATGTTGTCAACGATACCGAGAAGTTATACTTGCAATTTTGCAAATGCATATCAACACAATGCCATTTTTATATACACGAAAACAAATTGCGAACGTCTACAATTTCAAACTCAACAGTTTGAGAGTTGAACTTGTATTACGAATGCTGTTGGATCTCGGTTTTCTCATGCCCAAACGCAGCGGAAGTTTTAAAATTTTATTTTATTTTGACAATCAAAATATATTTGAACACTCGTATGGTTTTTAATTAAACATACATAAGATGTTTAAAACTTTTACTTTTGGTAATTAAATCACTTGGCTCCAACTAATCTGGTATTGACGGATCTAGCTGTTGATGAATCCCTACGAACGTTCTTCGAAAACTCCTTTCTTTATTCTTCTAATCAGGTCCACGACTAGATGATTTGTTCTTCTTCTAATTTGTACTAGAAAAATAGAAGATATTTTACGTTGGAGATCAAAGTATTGAGAGACGGCTCAAACCAAAAACCGCTTTGATATGGCCGAAAATATTGCGAGAAAATATGGAGGAATTTTCGAAAAATTGGTATCAAGTGGAGGCTAGGGTTTTTCGAAAAATTGTGAATGGATTATTTTTAACTTTAAGCCTAATACACATATATATAAGCTTAGGGCTCATTAATAAAATTAAATACTTAATGGACTTAATCAATTAATTATTCTAGTCCAACTAGTTTAATTAATTAATCTTTCAAAGTCCAATTAAGAACCTTAATAATATGTATGTTGGTCTTGTACTCCTACAAGCCAATTATACATATACCCATTACATTTAATTTAAATCCCTTATAAATTCAACATTTGAATTTAATATTTAAATTATAAATTCACCTCCTTGAATTTATTACCTCCAAAATTTAATATTTAATAAACTCAACTTTTGAGCTTAATAAATTAAATCCATCATAAATTCATCATTTGAATTTAATATTTAAATTATAAATTCAACTCTTTGAATTTACAACCTCCAAAATTTAATATTTAATAAATTAAATTCTCAAATTTTATAAATTCAACTTCTTGAATTTATTCTCTCCAAATTTCATAAATTCAACTTCTTGACTTTACTATATCATAAATTCAACTACATGAATTTATTTTCTCAAAATTTAATTATCATAAAAATTCAGCTCCTTGAATTTACTATATTATAATATAAATTCAACTCCTTGAATTTATTCTCTCAACGGGAACAAACGATCCAGTGCTTGTGTGACCCTCAATGGTTCAGAGATACAGCTAGCCGTGGGTTCACAACTCTTTGTGATTCAGGACATAATCTTTTATTCGGGCTTACCCTTATTTGCCTCATTCTATGTATCAACAATTGATCATGAGAATGTCAGAAATCATATTTCTGATTAAACCAATCGAACCATGGTAAGAGCGTCTAGTAGCATCGCCCCATGATTCCCTAGGTATCACTGATAGTGCCTGCAAGAACCAGTCTGTTATGATTAACGTACAGTACGGTCCCTTCATCTCATATATCCCGATCGAATCTGCAACCATTGGTTCGTCGAGGGTTGCATATTAATTCGAAGCCAGAGATTCCACGCACTATTATTTCATCAGATCACATAGGATATCCACACTCGTAGGTGAGCGGTGAATCCCCGACTACAATACACTGGCTCCTATATATGTTGCAACTGTACCCAACCTCGCCACCTGATGACTCTTCTGGAGCCGGTAAACGAGTCAAAGCACAGCCCTAGCATATAGAGCCTCAGTGTTGTCCCGGGTCGTAAGGACTAATGGTGTACAATCATAACCACGGACTTATCCTCTCGATGAATGATAACCACTTGGAAAGTCCGCGGGAGGGTTGTTCGGTATAATAATCATATGACTACCAATCTGCATGTTTGGACATCTCTATGCCCTTACCAAGAAATGCAGTACACAACATCACAGATGCTAGTCTCGAGCTCAAGTGACCTTTATTCATGTTTTAGGCGGCTGAATCGACTAGGAACGGATTTAGAATATGCAGTATTTACAAATGAGTTTCAACATCGAATTACGATTCATTTGTATTAAAGCATAATCAAGGACTTCATCTATGATGATCACATGGATATACAGATAAAATGAAACGAAACCATTAAAAGTTAAATTATATTAAAATAAAGATTGTTTATTACAGTTGAGTCAATAAATTCTCTAGCCAACTGTTGACTTGCAGGACATCTACTCTAACAAGTGCATGGTGAAGATGAGCAAACAATCAAACGCCCGAGCAAACTAGAAGTGCTTACTCGTAGAACCACCGATACTGAGTAGGATTCATCTCATACAGCTGATTCAAGACTGTCCTCACCGCTTTGTACGTGAAATATGTAAGAATTTGCTGCACGAAAGAGAGTTGATTGGTTTGCATAGCGTTCAAGTCACTTATTTGCTGTTTTAACTCTAGACTAGACTAGACTAGATGGATAGGATAGTACACAATTTAAGGAGATTCAATCACAATGAGAACCTTTTGTAATTTTGGACCAAATAAAAGTAAAATCAAAAAACCATATTTATCGCATAAATCTTCAAATTCTCGCGTAGTAATAAAACCATAAATGCCTTTAGTCGTCTTTCACCTAAAATCCTAGCAGGCTTACCCCAT
The DNA here is from genome assembly GCF_012295235.1 of Primulina huaijiensis. NCBI lineage: Eukaryota > Viridiplantae > Streptophyta > Magnoliopsida > Lamiales > Gesneriaceae > Primulina > Primulina huaijiensis. Next base: position 436,377 of record NC_133318.1, on the reverse strand, counting down.
TAATTACAATCTCACAAGGATTAATTTATTCATATTCAAGTCACACCAAATATGCAACTCAGAAACTCCCCCATGACCCATAGGTACTAATCAACATAATCTACATTAATTAAACCAAATAATTTTCTTACAGCCTTCACGTCTTCAAAGGTGTCTTCATATTGTCCAGCCAATTCATTCACTATCAAAATACTCTTATTTATCCTCCGTTTCTTCAAATTCTTGGCACCCGAAAGAGCTTTAATGGAAGAACAATCAAGAAATGAGCTACTCAAGTCCAACGAAGACAAACGAGGGACATGATTTTTACCAATCAAATTCCTTTGGAATACCAAATCTCCACCACTCAAATTACACGAAGACATAGCATCCAAAAACAAGCGAGGAGTGGTGTGGGAATCAACCACCGATGAACCCACAAAGGAAACAGCTCCCACCATCCTCCAAAAAACCTGTTAAAAAATTGAAGTCCCAGAAATAGATTGAATTTTTATTTACCAAGAAAGGGTTTTGAAGTGGAAAAAACAAGATAATAAGAGATTCCCACTAATGCAAAACAATAAATAAATAAAGGGAATCCAAGAAAGTCGGAAGGTTTGGTAGGATTCAAAGATTCATGTACGTGGATCAAAAGGGTGTTCAAATTCACTACGCAGCTCTTGAGAAACGTGTTCGACCTGGTCAAATGCGAAAATAGAGAGGAGGAGCCGCTGATTTGTTCAACAGGGTGATCATAATTCTGACCAGAAAAAAATAAATAAACAAATAAAAATAAAAAGTAGGCCCAAATTTCTCCCACATACTAAAGCAAAAAATAAATGACAAAAACTTGTGTGAGACGATCTCACAGATCGTTTTTGTGAGACAGATATTTTATTTGGGTCATCCATGAAAAATATTACTTTTTATGCTAAGAATATTAATTTTTGTTGTGTATATAGGTAGGATTGACCTGTCTCACAAATTAGGATCCGTAAGACGGTCTTACATAAGACCCACTCAAAATAAAAAAACTCTCTATGGTGGGAGAAATATATATATATATATATATAGTCCTAAACATAGAATTATATGTATAAAGTGAACACTAGTCAAAGTTTGTTTTTTATCTTCTTTTTTCGAATTACTTTTAATAAAAAAAAATTGAAAACGTGATACTTAAAAATATTGATTTGCTTACACCACCAAATACCACCAAGCCAATATTTAAACCAAAATAACTAAAAATTAAAATTTAGTACGCCAAAATAAAAATTTGACAATTTAATATATTAAAATCCGAAATTGAATAGACTAAAAAATTCTATCGATATTCACAATAAAAAATAATACTCTAACATAAAAATTAATAATTTTTCATGTATGACCCAAATAAGATATTCGACTCACAAAACTGATCCGTGAGACCGTCTCACAAGAGTTTTTGTATATTATAAAATAGTATCGGGCCTAAAACTAAAAAAAATCATTATTTATTTATTAAATTAAAAATTATATGATCAAACACAAACAATAAAAAAATAATTCCAACCATCTCTTAAAATTATTTTTCAAAAACTTTCCCCAAACTTTTATTTGAAGATATTTATTAATAACTGTTTCTCAATTGAAGGTAAAACGACACTGTTTTGGTCAAGGCCACCGCGTTCTCCACTCGATTCACGGCTTTGTTACCCGATTTCTCCGTTTCCGGCAGAGCCCAGAAATATTTCAAAATGTTCTACCGAGGGTAAGAAGTAACAATTTTGAATTCTGTTTAATTTTGTGTAAGTATTAATTTTTAGCTCATATAAAGTACTTTGAATCTTCACCCTATGAATTCTTATTGTGGTGTTCGATTTGCTTCAATCAGCAATTGCTCTGAGATGTGTTTTATTTTTTCTATTTCTTCTTTTGGTTGACGCGGCTTAAATATGTATTGGCGTTATGTTTTTCTTGTTACAGTTTGTCGTGTCATTTGGGTTTTAAATTTCGATAATTTAGATTTTCCTTTCTTATTGTTGCATTTCTGAAGTTTTGCTTTCTTTTATTGTTCCATGTCCCAATAAATTGCAATTTTTGATGTGTTAAATTCGGGCTCCAATATTAGAATTTGTACCACTAGGAGGAAGGTTGTTTGGTTATTATCCTTTTTGATAGCTTGTTATTGATTAATGGGTATGAAATACGAATCTTTATTAAGAAAATAAGAATCAAGATAGAATTGCAACCCGGGGAGGAGCCCTTGGTTGGAAAAATGGTTGAACTGGCTGTTTGGCAAATGATTATTGGACAGGATTCTATATGATGTTTTTTTTAATGTAATACTTACCTGGTGAATGCCTTTGTTCTTGTGCGGCTATGAAGTAAATTTGCAGACACTGGTGATGCTCGTGAAATGGGTGGTATGAAACGGCAGCGGCTGATGGATCAGGGGTCTTCATATTATGGAGCTCCTGGTACAAGTTATATTAATAATGCTCCACCTCCACCGCCTCCCACATATTCTTATATCCCCCCACCTTTTCCTGTTGTTCGACTGCGAGGCCTTCCCTTTGATTGTGCAGAGGCTGAAATTGTTGATTTCTTCCATGGTTTAGATGTTATTGATGTTCTGTTTGTCCATAAGGGTGGCAAGTTCACTGGAGAAGCTTATTGTGTTTTAGGCTATCCTCTTCAAATTGATTTTGCGCTACAGAGGAACAGGCAAAACATAGGTAGGAGATATGTTGAGGTTTTTCGAAGCAGGAAAGATGAATACTATAAGGCTGTAGCTAATGAAGTTTTTGATACTCCTGGTGGCTCACCTCGTCGTGGTGCACCTAGGGCAAGATCTTCTGATGAGACGTGGGACTCGTCAGAATTTAAAGGGGTGTTACGGTTGAGGGGTTTGCCTTTCTCTGCCACCAAGGATGAAATCATGAACTTTTTCAAGGATTTTGTGCTTTCAGAGGATAAAATTCATTTAATTTCTAATTCTGAGGGAAGGCCAGCTGGAGAAGCTTTTGTTGAATTTGCAAATCCTGAGGATTCAAGATCTGCAATGTCCAAGGATAGGATGACTCTAGGGTATCGATACATAGAACTTTTCCCTGCTGCACGTGAGGAGTTGGAAGAAGCAATTTCAAGGGGCCGGTAACTATTTCTTACTCTGGTTTCTATCCTTCTGGACATTAGAATCTTTCTACTTTTTGTTCTTTAGTTATTTGGAATTTGGATATATATCTTGCTAGTACAATTAGCTTATTAAATGTGTGTGATTATCTGTTGGGTATGTATTAGTTACATATCTTCTCTGTGTTTGTATTCATTTATGTATTCAATAAGGGGCACTGGTGTTGTCCTCCATCTCGTGTGTCACCTTTGTCGTATTCAGATTGTCTGCATGAACATGTTCTATTACTTGGACAGACACAATGTGTGGTATGATTCGAGAAATCAATTTCTCAGAATTTTTTTTGCATTATTTATTTTTTTTAACGATGTTCTTATTCTAATAACATCAAAGACTACAACTTTGAAATGGAATTACAAGCTGACTTTTGTGTTTGCTGATACAGACATATGTTAAGTTCAATTATTCAAGTCACATGATCTACAGAAATGTTTTTTTTCCCTCTCTTCAGCTTAGTTATCTCTCTCCGATGACTCTCCAAATATTAATTCCAACCTGTCGTTGATGTGTTTGAAATTACTTTTGGTCAGGCAAATATCTTGTGAATGACTGCCTATAGTCTCAAACTTTTGGAAGCTATTGATACATAGAATATATTTTGTTTTAGGATATTCTTGGTGGAATGTGGTACTAACTACTAATTATATGCATCTCAGTCTCTTACTTTTCATACTTTTGAGGTTCTTAAATTTCCTTGTGATGAATTCGTGCAAATGACTTGTGTCTGCAAGATGCTACTGAAAGATTAAGTTATTGGAACTTATGTTTATCAGGATATTACCAAAATCCTTCGAGGTGAAGGACCCTGCGGAGCCTACGCCTGTACTGCGGATGAGGGGTTTGCCATTTTCAGCTGGCAAGGACGATATAATCGATTTCTTTAAGGATTTTACTTTATCAGAAGAGTCGATCCATATCACCTATAATTTTGAAGGGCGACCCACTGGAGAAGCTTTCGTTGAGTTTGCTGGTGCAGATGAAGCAAAAGTAGCACTGGCTAAGGATAGGATGACACTTGGTAGTCGTTATATAGAGCTGTTTCAATCATCACCAGAAGAGTTGAACGAATCAGCTTCAAAGGGACGGTAACAAATTTTGGCCCTGTTTTTTTTGCGCTTAGAAATAGCTAGAGTTGCAGAATGTAGGAGCTTTGTGCTTCTGTTTAGCTAAAAGTTGTGGGTGACTTATATAACTCATTCTATTTTGTAATCATGATAACTGTGTCACAACTCTGATTTTTACACTTGATGATGCAATAACATATGTGGGATTCTGAGTCCGAAATTCGATGGATAAGGTTTTGTGTATTATTCTTCAAATGCATATATGAAGCTCATGAAGTTCTTAGGTTCACACGGACTGATGATCTCGTACTCGATTCAATTAGTTGAGTCTCATCTGTTTAAACTTGCAAAAGCTCTGATGTAGTTTTGGGAGAATGTGAATGACTATGGTAGTGTAGGTCTCGTTCATGTGTTCACCAAGTAATTTATGATATTTTAAAACATAAATTACTTAAAAAGATAAAACATAAATTACTTAAAAGAAAAACTGAAGAAATATAACTTTAATCTTTGTTCTGGTTTCTTAACAATCGTTATGTTGCTCGAGCAGCTCAAGTTTGGTTAAAGACCGAGGCTGAGTCACGCCCTTGTGTATATGTTGGAACATTTCATGTTCGTAATCTTGATTTTGATGTTAACAAAACTTGTTATTTTGTTTCTAATGATTTACCGAGTGTGCAGATGTTGTGACTGATCGAACTGATCAATTACCGAGCCTAAACTCTATCAAGACGCAAACTGAAAGTGCCAACTGAATGATCGAACTGAACCAGTACAACTGAAGTATCAAAAGCATTTCAACTGATTGTCCAGTTGATAGGTGGTTCAGCAGAAGATCTTCAGAAGCCCGGCCAGCTGATGAAGTGTTCAACTGATGAAGAGCCCAACTGACCAGTTTAACTGAATCAGTGAAATCAGTTCAGCTGACGAGTCAACAGATTTCACATCACCAGTTCAAGACCAGCTCAACTGAATCAGTGAGAACATCAGTTAGGAGCAAACCAGTTTGCAGATACGACAAGCTTAATCCAGCTGTGCACAAAGGTCCAAAAGCATTGTACGATCAAGTTACAATAAGAGACGTTGCAGCAGCGCTTAAAGCCAAATGTTCCAGACATCTATTTGGGGGAACAAATTCAAACTGCAACGGATTCATTCACTGAGTCTCACTGTACGTTCAGCCAAACGCCTATAATAGAAGATGAAGATCAGTGAAGATACAAGGTGGAAAAAAGAATGATGATGATAAACACATGATATACACGATATATATATACACAGAGTGTGTTCATCAGAAAGAAGAAAGGGCACACATATTGCATATCTGCTTTGAAGAAGCAATCATCCCAGTCGAGGGAACACTTCAAAGTTATATCAGCATAGTGTAGAAGCTTATTTCCCTCAGTGTGTGAGAACAACTTTGAGGTGTTATCATTGTTCAGTTCTCACACACGCACACACCATCACCCCAATTACAGTCTTGCACAAAGACATTAAACTTGTGTATATAGTCTTTCTCACATAGACGTTAAAGAAGTTTTGGCTGGAAGGTGCTGCCTTCAATCTAGTCTAAGAGTTCAGTTTGGCAGTGGATAAGTCCTAAGCTGGGTGGGTTTGTACAAAGTGTTGTATAAATCAAAATCTTCTAGTGGATCCGACCCGAGGAGGTAGAAGGGGTGACGTAGGAGCAATTGAAGTCTCCGAACATCCATAAACATTTCTTGTGTTATTTCTGTTTAATTGCTTGTTATTGTTCTTAATGATTTGATCAGTTCAGCTGATATCAGTTCAGTTCTATCCATAACTGAACTGATAGATGCCAGAACTTATCCCATGTAATCTTCAGTTATTATGTTGCACATGATATAAAATAACGAAAGATTACTTCGAGTGTTTTCCGCTTGGTTTGTAACCAAACTCGATTTAATTCATCGGTGTAATTATTCTTAGAAAAGAATAATGGTTGCAACTGAGACCTGCGAACAAGAAAAGAACTCGTGAATGGGCGCCGTAGGAGTGTCCGACGTAGCCACTCCGATGCTTAAGTCATCAGGTGAAGAAGGAGGATGCAAGCAATATATGTGAGAATATATGTGTGCTTGAGAATTGAAAATTTCCAGAATTTGTAAATGACATTGATACCTGCTATTTATAAGAGGAAATCCAATCATTATCTTGTTTTCAGTGCTCACCTGCTAAGTATGGTAAGTCGGCTGTCCATATCTTCTGATAACTTCTAAAACACGCCAAACCCATATTGTTCTGACAGATAAGATAGCCCATACCGATACACTTGAGTGTGATGAGCTTCTCGAGGTAGCCCGGGTAGAAAATTCTCGGGAGCTTGCATGAGAGCCCGGGCTCTTGATTGTCCGGGAAGAGAATGTCCCGGGCGTCTCCATGTCCAGTTGTTGATAATAGTGCTTTGCATATTGACTCTGATTTGAGCTATCCATTTAGTGTCCGGGTTGTCCATGACCCGGGCAAATATGGGGGGTATCACCATCCATCATAAGACGCTGGTAGATGGCCCCGACATTCTTCAACCCGAAAGGCTTGATAACATAACAGAACGTTCCTCCCGAGGTGATGAAGCTGACCTTATCTTGATCATCCTTGGCTAGGGGGATTTGATAGTACTAGGGCTGGAAAAAAATACCGAAATTTCGGTATACCGCACATACCGTATTGAAATATACCGCATTTACCGATATTAACGGGATACCGAAAATTTCGGTACGGTATAATCGGTATCGGTATATTTTTTTTAATTTTTCGGTAATTCGGTATATACCGAAATACCGAAAAATTATTATGATAAAATTATTTGGGCAAAACTTTCAATTGTAATTTTATTATGTGTTGGGCTTGTTTTAAATTTGATAATGGGCTGAAACCAATAGTCAATTAGTGAAAGAACCAACCCGACAAGAAAACCCACCCACTCTTATTTCATCTTCATCATCTCGACAAAGAAAACTCAAAGCCTCGTTCTGAAGAAAAAAACCCTAAGCCTTACTTTTGAATCGAAGTCAACGGAAAATCTACACAAAGAAACGAAAAATCGATGATTGTGAGAGGTAAATCCCTTTTTATTTTGACTATTTCTTGATTTACTTGATAGGAGATTGGACTATTTGGAGCTGCCGATTTATATAGTTTAGGGGACAGATGTACAGATCATGTATAAAATTTTTCTTAGTTGAAACTAAAGAATATTTAGTGTATTAATCATGGGAAACTTTGATACCGATACTGTACCTATGATTAGTGTATTAATCATGGGAACTTTGATATCGATAGTGTATTTAGTGTATTAATCATGGGAAAATTTTTCTTTAGTTGAAACGAAAGAATATTTAGTGTATTAAAATTTTTCTTAGTTGAAACTAAAGAATATTTCCCATGTTTTGTGACCAAAATGTAGCTCTTGTGATGATAGATAATTTGTTTCCTGTCAAAAATATTTTATGTTGCTGTTACTAAACTGTGGAGATTTTATGTTTTGATGAGAAAACTCTACGCTGCCTCACCTATTTTGTTCTTTCGGTATCTCCAAAATAATTTCTCCATTATATAAGAATAAAGCTGCATTATTCCAAATTTTCTATAACTTGTATTAATACTTTTAAAATTTTAGTAAATATACCAGAATATCATCTTTATACACAATCCTTATGTATATTATTCTATCATTTATTAACTAAAAAGCTCATTATTCAAAGTTTTAAATATGCTCTCGAAAAAGTGTTCAATTTTTATTTTTTTTTCAGGATGGAGTTTAATATGCCTCTTCCAAGTCCGTCCCAAACATCAAGTGCAATAGAATCTGAAACACAAGAGTCTACAGCTCGAAAACGATTAAGAAACTCTTTGACAGAAAAACCTCCTATAGCTCCTAAGCAGTCCAGGAGTATATTTTGGGAGCATTGTGAAAAGAGTACAAGAAAGTTGGCTAATGAGAGCATACAACAAATAGGGATATGCAAATATTGCAAAGTTGAGATCCCAACAGTTTATGGGAGTACTAGTGGGTTAAAAAACCACTTAGTAAAGAGGTGTAAATCGAGTCCTCTCTACGAAGCGAGTACAGATGATAAAAGCCAAACTATTTTGACAAATGAGACTATGGGGCAAGGAAATGCCTTGGTTCCTCATGCATATAATCAGAAAAGATGTGAGCTGAAATTGGCAAGGTATGTGATTGTTGATGAAGTGTCTTTTAGGGCTGTCGAAGGGAATGGGTTTGTAGAATTATTGCATGAATTACAACCGAGATTTAGAATTCCTGATCGAAAGAAAGTTGCAAGTATGGTTTATGATCTATTCTTAGTTGAGAAAGCCAAGATACAAAGTGCGATCAGAGGCCAAAGGGTAAGTGTCACAACCGATACTTGGACATCCGTTCAAAACATAAATTACATGGTAGTGACAGCTCATTTTTTGGATTGTGATTGGAAGCTACATAAAAGAATAATTAACTTCACAACAATCACTAGTCATGCCGGGGAAGAAATTGGCAAGATGATTGAGGTTTGTTTGAGAGTGTGGGGGATAGAAAAAGTCTTTTCAATCGTAGTCGACAATGCTTCCTCTAATAACACTGCAATTGATTACTTGAAAAGAAGAATGAAAAGTGAAAATTCATTGTTGTTTGAAGGAAAATACTTGCATTTGAGATGTGCTTGTCATATACTTAACTTGATTGTTAAGGATGGCTTGAAAGAGCTTAATGCTTCAATTAAAGCTATAAGAAATGCAGTTGTTTTTATTCATTCTTCACCATCAAGGTTGAATAAATTTAGGGAGTTTTCCGTGCTAGCCAAGTTTTCTAGTACATCCACAGTCCCAATGGATGTCAAAACAAGGTGGAATGCAACTTATAAAATGCTTGAAGTTGCATTAAAGTATAGAAGGGTGTTCGAAAGAATGACCGAAGAATGGTTCCCTTTTATGAATTATTTTTATGAAAAAGATGAAAATGGTAAAGAAAGAGTAGGGCCTCCAAATACTGATGATTGGGAGAATGCAAAGGCTTTCGTACACTTTCTAAAAAAATTTTATGATGCCACTTTGGAGCTAAGTGCATCTAAAAGTCCTACTTCTCAAATGATTTATCAATCGATGATTGCACTAAAAGTTGAGATTGAGAGAAAGAAAAGTGATGATTCAGATCAAACTCTTAAAAAGGTAGCATGTGCAATGAAGTTAAAGTTTGACAAGTATTGGGGGAATTTGGATGATTTGAACCCTTTGATATTTATTGGAAATGTTTTGGACCCGAGGAACAAACTTCAAATGATCAAAGTCAGCATAAAAAAACTAGGAGGCACTCCTACAAGGATCCAAGAGTTCGTTGATAAAGTCAAACAAAACTTGGTAGCTTTGTGGATTGAGTTCAAGGGAATACATGATGTATTGAATGTTGAGAATCAAAGTATGCAAATAGAGTGTGATGGTGCATATGGTGATGTTAGTGGTGGTGGTGGTGGTCTTTGTGATGAATTGTTTGATGATGTGGAAGCACAGAACGAAGAAGAACAACTTCAAGAGATATCCAATGAAGTGGATAAGTACCTAGCCGATGAGATTGAAAAACGATCTAATCAATCTTTCAATCTTTTGGAGTGGTGGAGAGCAAGTGAAACTAGATACCCCATCCTTTCACTTATTGCCAAGGATGTTTTTGCAATTCCATGCTCAACCGTTGCTAGTGAGTCTGCTTTTAGCTTGGGCAAAAGAGTTGTGGATCCTTTTAGGAGCAGTTTGAGTCCTAAAATGGTAGAGGCATTGGTGTGCACCAATGATTGGCTAAGAGCAGATGAGTTCAGTTTTTGGAAAGATCCAACGGATGATGACCTTGAATTATATAAGGAAATTGAAGAAATTGAAAAGAGTGAGAGTTTTTCTATTTAATTAAGTTTAAAGTCATATCATATTTGTCATTATTAATCTAACATGAATTATAATGCTTTTTGCAGCTGCAAATGCCACTCAAGACCGTGCCAACATTCCATCTTCTGCCTCCACTTTGGTCTAACTTAAAGAGTAAGACTATATTTATAAGTTAATTTAGTTTTGAACTTTTGAAAGTCTTTTGAGATGTTTGAATTTCAACAAAAATGTTGTACTGAGACACAAATTTGTATTGGTTTTTAGATTTTGGACTTTTGTTTGAAAACGATGGATTTATGTTGGCTGTGGTTTAGATATAACTACTTTAGTTGAATGTGTTACGGTGCAGAAAAAAATAATTTTATTTTAGTCGAATAATGCTAGTACTAACATCGATCATCCTATACAAATTTCAGTGGAATAATCTATCATTTCAAATTTCAATTATCCAATTTCCTTGGCACCGACTTTTTTGTGAATTTCTTTTACTAAATAGTCTTTATGACGCTTCAGCGTAGCATATGTACGCACAAGAAAAAAATCTTTGGAGTTGGTGCATATTTTCCTTTGGCTATGTGTAGAAATGGAGATCAAAAGAAACTAAATTTAACTTGTTTGTATTTTCTTATGTTATTTGTAGGAATCTTGCCACGGAGTCCAAGCTATAATCATTTTTTTGAAACCTCGGGTACTTCTCATTTGAAAGTAGTATGGCATGAAACAAATAGTCCGAGGGTATTTTAGTCTCCAATGGTAATCTTAGTGTAATACTGTTTGTTTATGGTATGTAATTGTTCGACCAGAAGAACAGAAGAAATCATGTTAATTTGAAATGCTTTTTGGTAACTACAATGTAGCTCCAGTCTCCAGGGGGTGGTGATGTCTTCTTCCTCATTACTGCTCAATGTTAATGGTTCTTTGATCCTAGATTTAATACTTCTTACTCATCATTTATCTCCTACAAGATACCTACATTGAGTCATATGATTGTTTCATATTATAATTTCTGGTCTTGGATATTCGTTTGCTTTATAGTAAGTTTATATTTAAGAGTTTTTTTTAAAATAATTTCGGTATGGTCGGTATTTACCGATACCGTATCAAAAAATCGGTATACCGAATGTATTGGTAAGAACGGTATGAATTATATATCATGCCGAAATTTCGGTATACCGACATTTCGGTATACTGAAATTTCGGCACAATAACGGTATCTGTTTTTCGGGTACCGAAATTTTCGGTACGGTATACGGTTTTTTTGAAAAAAATCGGTATACCGTACCGAACCAGCCCTAGATAGTACCCCTAATAAGCATCCATGAAACTCAGCAGTTCATAGCCCGAGGTGGAGTCCACCAACTGGTCAATCCTGGGCAAGGGATAGTGGTCCTTGGGACAAGCTTTATTGAGGTCCCGAAAGTCCATGAACATTCTCCACTTCCCGGTGGACTTTGGCACCATTACCACATTCAAGAGCCATGTAGGAAATTGTATTTCCCGAATGTGGTCAGCTTGCAGCAGATCTTTCACATGTACATCAATAACTTTGTCCTTCTCAGGACCAAAGTGTCTCTTCTTTTGCTTCACCGGATGGGCTCCCGGGAGAATATTCAAGTGATGCTCAGCGATCAGGGGTGAGATCCTTGTCAATTCCTGCTGAGACCAGGCAAAAACATGAACATTATTTTTTTAAAAATTGATTAAACCTACCCGGGTGGATGAATTGAGGTCCCGAGCCACCCGGATCTGCTGGCTTGGTCCGATCTCTACAATCTCCCGCTCTTCCTCAGCTACAAAATCCACATCCTCCTTCTCTACTATTCTCCCTCCTCCCTCATCAAGTTTTGCCTTCTTCCCCTCCTTCCTGGCTTTACTCTGGTCCCCCCAGACTGCCTCCACATAACATTTCCGGGAAGAAGGTTGATCTCCCCGAACTTCACCCAACCGGCTTCCCAAAGAAACTTGATCTTTTTGTGTTAAGTTGATGCTACGGCCCTTAGCTCATTCATGGCAGGTCGTCCCAAAATAATGTTATATGATGACGGGGAATCCACCACGGTGAAAGTGGTCATCACTGTTTTCTTAAGATCCCGGGAGCCTAAAGTCAAAGGCAGGACAATCTCCCCTTCCGGATAAACAACATGGCCAGCAAAGCCAAAAAGCGCAGTCTCCACGGTTTCCAACTGAAAACCTTGCAAATCCATTTGCACCAGGGCATCCTTAAAAATAACATTAACAGAACTGGCCGAATCAACAAAAAGCCCTCAGAATATCATAATTTGCCACCCGGGCTTGAATGACCAAGGCATCATTGTGGGATAGATTGACACCTTTCAAATGGTTATTTAGTACACCCTCTTTTTATTTTCTTATGATTTTACCTTTTTTTCTGGCTTGGCTATGTGGGATAACCGAGCACGAAGTGCTTTTCATCATTCAGAGACTACGAGTGTAATATGAGCATCCGTTGAACCCCCCGTTGCGTATTGGTACTTATCGAGTATAGAATATACCTGCTTCTCTTTGTTCCTATGAACATAATTGTTCAATTATTATGAACAGAATAGAATAAATATTAACATAACACTTAATACCATAAAATATCTAAATTGTCCACATGGTGGATGAATTGGCCCACAAATATTACCCTGAATACGTTCAAGAAACATGGGTGATTCAGTTTGGATATTAGCTGATGACGGTCTTATATAATAAGTTTTTCAAGAGAACATGCTTTGCATTGAAACTTATTATTTTGAAAGATCTTCTAGTCTTTCAGCGCATGACCGTGTGTATTTTCTATAATTTTTCGCATCATTGTTGAACCAGGATGTCCTAATCGATCATGCCAATTGAATAATATTGAAGGATTATCAACTATCATGTTTGATTCAATTGGACTTATATGTGTATAATGCAATCCCGTATGGAGCATTGGTAGTTTTTCAACTACATATTTTTTTCCTGATTTATATGTAGTAAGACACATATATTTCTCATTTTCTTCATTTATTGTCTCAGTATCATACCCATGGGAATATATGTAATTAAAACTCAACAAATTTCTTTTCGATTGTGATGAATACAAAGAATCATTTATCAGAAATTTTGTACCATCAGGTAACAAAAATGTGTTTTACTACAACCTTTAATTAAGTCTACATGACCTGATATTGTATTCACCATTGTTTTTGTTGGTTTTAGTTCCAAGAAATATCTTCTATCTCAGTGAATAGTATGGGTTGTACCACTATCAAGTATGCAAACTTTAATGGGATTAATTCCTTGTTTAGCTTTGTTCGTAACATTTTTCATATTTGAATTTTTTTTAAAAATATGCAATGAAAATTTTTTTACTGACAATACATATGTAATTTATTGAAAAATATAACGCATATCATAATTATACAAAAAAACATTAGATATGAGCACATGAAAAATAAAATATTTTACATTTCTATTGCATCAATATATTGATCATTTTCAGATAAATCATTCACAAAATATGCAGCATCAAAATGAGTTGAATCATTTAAACGAACACCGTATTCAGTGAAATTGGTCTCTTTTTCTTTTCTCTTTATTGATTTTTTTATATAGCTTGCAAAGGTTCTCGAGGGCTTGACAAATACGAGACCAATGTCCTAGAGTGCCGCATCTAAAACATGAACTTTCAAATCGTTTTGAGTTGATTTTCATTAACACTAGTGTTCTCATGATGCCTTTTTAGTGGGTGGTTCGTGACGCCCTTTTGAGATGAGTTATAGAAGTAACTATCTCGATTATTTTCACGATCACTTCCACGTCCACATCCACGAGCACGACCTCGATTTCGATCTTGACCAAAACCTTGTATTTGACTTTGATTTTGGTTTCCAGGTTTAAATTCATTTTTACTTACAACATTTACTTCTGGAAATGTTGTTGATCCAGTGGGTCGGGACTGATGATTTCTCATCAGAAGCTCGTTGTTCTTTTCCGTCACAAGAAGACAATGCGATAAGTTCACAATATCTCGCAAATTTACGCACTATATATTGTTATTGTAGCGTTATATTTGATACGTGAAAAGTGGAAAATGTTTTTTCAAACATTTCTGATTCCGTAATCTCATGTCCACAAAATTTTAATTGCAAGATTATTCGATACATTGTCGAGTTGTAATCATTGACTTTCTTAAAATCTTGGAATCTTAAAGTATTTCATTCATCACGGGCGGTCGGAAGTATAACTTCCCTTATATGTTCAAATCTTTCCTTTAATCCTTTCCATAAAGCCCATGAGATATTTTTCAATGAGATATTCGCATTTTAATCTTTCATCAAGATGTCGACGAAAAAATATCATAGCTTTTGTTTTTCTTGTAATGATGAGATATCATTTTCTTTAATGGTTGCATTTAGACCCAATGACTCATGATACATTTCTACATCGAGAGTACATGACATATAATTTTTTCCCGTAATGTCGAAGGCAACGAATTCAAGCTTTGCCAAATTTGACATGCACACATGGTGGTATTTTTTCTTGTGTTTTGGAGCTTTGGCCAAATATGGAGATCTTTCGAGTATCGTGTTGATAACATATTAAAAGTAAATATTTACGGTAAAAAGTAAAAATCTCAAAATCACAAAATATATTAAACTATACACTTTATAAAATTTTCTCCACTCAATTGTGTTTTTCTTCACAAATTGAGAGACCTATTTATTGAATTTCTTTGAAAATAATCCAAAAATAAATACATCATTACATATATAGTCACACACTAATTTTCAATATTTACAACTCTTATTTTCAATATTCAATAATTTCAATTCTTATTTTCAACATCTATGATATTTTATCTGGAATCCGAGGTTGTCCATTCTCAACTATTTTCTTTAGCTTTCGGGTCAAACTAACTTTAATTTTCTTCGAATATATCGAGGAGAAAAAAAATTGGGGTCTTGAATTAGCATATGTGAGATAGATTGATCATGTCTATATATGTTGTGATAAATAATTTTTTTAACATAAAATTTTATATTATTTTATGAGTTGAATATATATATATAGATTCAAGGTGGGACAACTATTGAATACAAGGTGGGACAACTATTTAATAAAGATAATCTTTTCGCCTTTAATTATGATCGAGTCTCGAATTAATTCCAGGATTTTGAAGGGTTTGGGAAATAATGGTTTATCAATAAATTGGCGCTTTTGGATTACAAGATAAAGAAAGAATCGAAAAATATGGTCCTCATTTGTTTTTTGTAACCCTGTAATTCTTCAAAGTGAACTGTTCAAATCATTCCTTTTATTGAACGGAGACAAACGCATGTCGAGATTTGTGATAAAAACGAATTAATTGGACTTAGATGGTGACTCATTGGACTATAATTTCTTTTGCTTGTTAATTTTGACCCGTAACGAATCAGACTTTAGTACCTGCCTGAATCACAAATTTCTGAAGCAACACTGAAATAGTAATACTATATCTCTTACGCAGGAATTTTTCTGGTCCACTGTTTTTCAACTTCTTTTATTGAGATTATGATGCAACCGCGGTCCAGAAAGTTTTTTGGATTCCTTTGTAGTTAGTGCTCTCGTGGGAATTCTAAGTTGTTCAATGCATCCTAAATTGACCCACACTTGGTTTATTAGGCCTTTTTTTCTATGGATTCTGTCTGGACTTGGTGATCGTTCTTTGAGGAAACAAAGGAAGAATGTTGCCAATGTCTGAAGTAAACATGAAGGAGAACCGAACCCTTTATATATAGCAGATTCCGCTGTATGTGGCGAACCATGGTGGAGAAACAAGGGATGTAATTCCTTTTCCTCTGTAATAATGCAAGGAAATGCTTCAGATTCTTCATCTCTGGAACAATCTTTGGATGGAAAATTGCAGTCTGAGGGTGGAATAAGCGAGAATTATGAAGACACTTCCATACAATCACCAATCGCTATATCTTCGCATTCTGGTACCTATTCAGTATCTATCCTTGTAATTTATTTAAAAATTGTCCACATTAATTCTTGCATTATATTATTTCCAGTAACGTTTCAATAAACAATTCTTGATGCGAAGTGGATGTGATAGCTAGCATGATAGGTGTCCTGATCCCTTACGCTATATATTTTTTTCATCTCTGGATATCCATTTTCAAGAAATTAGTTTACCGGTGGAGGATGAGATGTATGGTATGCTGTCTTCTATGAGGAGCCACGTGGAATCTACTAGTGATTGGGTTGTCGGCTATTCAAGAATGAGTAGTTGTTTAGGGATTGTTGTCCATTTTGCTAAAAAAAATGTGATTGTTATATATGCCTCTTCTGAGGTGATAGTTTCTTGCAATACTATTTCTGGAAAATTTATATGCATGAACAATGCTAAGAGGTCTTGCATGTTATTCAACTTTGGTGTACACAATTTTATTAAATTTTGATCATGATTTGGCTCATCCAACTTAAATTTTTCCTATATAAGCTGCCCTTCCTACATTGAGGAGACATTATAGATGACTAACATAATAGGCACACATGATGAATGTGTTGTGTAATATTTGTATGACTTTTGAAAATATTTTGAGTAGGAATCAGAATCCTTACTGCTTGATAGAACTTATTTTACATAATTTTTACAGCAGAGATAGCTCTTGTAGTATTCTCTATTAACGTTCTTTCCGAAATCTTCAATCTCCAATTGAGTCCACGACTAAAGTGTTTGTTCTAGTGCAATTTAGAAGAACTTTACTGTTTGAGATCAAAATTATTTCACGGCTCAAAAATCTAAAATTCTTGTTGATGGCTGAAAAATCTTTCGAGGATTTTGATAGGGATTTTTTGAAAATAATGAGTAGTGGAGGCTAGGTTTAATGCCCTCCTTACTATATCTTGAACCCTTAACTTAATATTTTTAATTATAGGTTTAGGTTCCTTAATTAACATTAATGGACTTATTAATTAATTAATATGTTAAAGTTCATTAAGAAGTTTAATTAATTATCTTGTTAGACTGTAAAGCCCACCCGGGTGAACTTCGGCCCAGGCGGGATCCTTGGGTGAACTTCGGCCCAAGAACTCATGGGTGAACTTCGGTCCATGAAACTTTACTCATAGAACTCTCTAAGCCCTCCTGGCACAAGTACTTAGAGATTTGATACCGATTGACCTGCTCAATTGGTGAGCAAAATCAGAGAAAGGATCTAATTCTAGGCATTGGGGAGATCTTCAGTCTTATCATAAACTTGCTATGTAGCGAGCAACTAGTGCTTACTGTCGGATAGAAGGTGGTTTCGAAATCTTAGCTTTTTGAAGCTGGGAAGCAAGTCATTCTTGGCTGTTTTCTCAAGTTGGTGAATCTTTTTAGTGTTTCCAAATTCGGTTTTATCCTCCCTTTTGCACAAAAGTTCTCCTAGGATTAGAACCAAAGTTTGATGGTTAGAACCCTTGCAATTAATGGTTGTATTTTGAAAACTAAAGGTACAAACTTGAATTGATTATTCGGTTTTGGTTTTGTTTGTTCAAATGTTAATGGGAAAATGCATGCAGATATTGAATTGCGTATTTGTTAACGAGATGGGAAATCACGATTGCCTAAGTGAATTTTTTCGCCATTTGAATCCTGATTTCCACCTCAGTATTCACGACTGAACACTTGAGCACACTCTATAATTAATATGTTTACTATCACATGAAAAGCGAGTTAACAAATATAAATAAGAATGCGAGGACAATGGATCATATAATTTTCTTAAAGAAATTAACAAGGCTGCATTTGGATTCAAGCATTTCGTTTCAACAATTTATTTGAGTTTGGATTTGAAACGGCTCCAACAATTGAGAATTTGAAATATCTTCGTTTTGAAAGTTTAAAAGAGAAATAGGAACGATAAGCCATAGCGCAAATACATTCTTAAAAACCAGCAGGATATCCACCCTTTCTCGGGTCACTTACAGCAATTAGCTGCCCAAGATTTGACTTACTCAATTCTTGAACTATGAATTGGCATATTGATCCACCTGCAAGACTTTGCAGAACGTGGCCCTTCTTCTCTAGAGCAGCCCTGATTTGTTCTGAAACTTCAATGTGATCACCTATTGGCGTTGTCCAGTTCTCGAACTGCACTACATTAGGGATGAGCTACAGCAACAATAAGAAAAAAGTCTTATATCTATTTGGGAAAATATAATTAATTATTAAGTAATGACGATCATCAGTTACCTCATGATAGCATCTTGGATCCATAACAGAAGAGAGAGGATCCATTCCCCTCACAAAATGATTCAAGAAGACTTCTGTTGTTGCTGCAATTATCATTGCTCCTCCACTTGCCCCAGTTACTGCTTTTAGTTGTCCATCCTGTGACACAAAAATATTAAAATTGTAATATTTGTGGTATTGAGAAACACGAAATGTGACAATGTTATAGGATGTACATTGATTTTATTCGAAGTCTGCAGATGATATGTATACCTTAAGGATTATAGTTGGTGCCATTGATGATAAAGGTCTTTTACCAGGGACAATGAAGTTGGCAGGAGCTGGCGGTGGAACAATATTCGAACTATTTGAAGGCATCGAGAAATCATCCATTTCATTGTTTAGAATAATCCCTGTGCTTGTTGACATCAATTTAGAGCCAAAGTATGCATTGATAGTGGTAGTCAAGGAGACGGCATTGCGTTTCCTGTCCACTACAGAGAGGTGGCTGGTGCCGCGGTCATGGATCTGATTCCACCTATTAAAGAGAACAATAGAATTCAGAATTAAAATTTGAAATGGCATTTGGTTCCAGAAGAAAAGAGAATAATCTCTACCTTTCTTACCTTCCACCATAATGGCTGGAATTGAATGTCATATTGTCCAAGATAGTTTTTTTTAAGTCTGCAGCAAAATCTTTCGATACCATATCTTTCAGGACATCTTTCACATTGACGAAGTCAGGATCACCAAGATTCGTCCTCACCGCAAATGCATGCTTCAGAGCTTCAATTACTCTATGGGTCATAAGGGAATCAGAAATATTCGACAGCCCTCCATACCGATCCAGGATATTTAGAATCTGAATTAACAAAAATGAGAACTATATTAATAAATTTCGAACGACTGTGTCAAAAAAATGCTGTGGTTAAAAAATTGACACTGCTTCACTTACAAGTGACATTGCAGCACCACCGGAAGAAGGTGGAGGCATGCCAAGTATGTTGACCCCGAAAACTTCAATAGAAACTGGTTCTCTTATTTTAACTTGGTAATTCTTCAAGTCTTCCATTGTCAATATTCCTCCAGCTTTCTTCACATCTTCGACTAGTTTTAGCCCAATGGAGCCGTTATAGAAAGCTTTGATCCCATTTCTTGCTATTTCACTTAATGTTTTGGCTAGTTTCTTGTTGTAGCATGTATCACCTGGCTTCAGGAGAGAACCGTTTTTCGTGAATATTTTGCGAAGCCCTTTATCTGCCATGATTCCTGTCTCTGTTTTTGTCATCTGCATGTATAGAAAAGGTGATATTTTGAATCCATTCTGTGCCATTTGAGCAGCAGGTGTCACAAGTCTGTTCCAAGGAATTTTTCCATATATTTTCCAGACTTTATGAAGGCCCGCAAGTTCTCCTGGAACTGCTACAGAGAGGGCGCCGGTGTCTTTAAGAGCAGCATTTCCTGCATACATATTCTACAAGAAAAATACACGGTTCTTCACTGCATCGAAATTTAAAATTTCATTCCCATTTAATGTTCCTCCTAAAGAAATTGGATCTAACTAGGAGTCGAGTTTTGTGTTGGCAAGCACTTTGCAATGGAGTATCAAGTATGGATATTTATCTTACTTAAATGACAAAAACTGAAACTTTTTTGTATATTATAATTTATAAAGAAGTAAAGAACTAAAAACAAAATGAAATTTTGAGAGGCAGAAGTCACAAGATTACTGACTTGGGAAGCTAATTTTGGTGCGCTCTCCCTCATATCGAATGCTCGTGTCGTGCCATCAGCTGTTCGAACGAGCATAAACGCACCACCGCCGATGCCGCTAGATCCAGGGCTTACAACTCCTAGGCAGAGTGCAGCAGCCAGCGCTGCATCAACAGCATGGCCGCTTATGCGGAGGATCTCCACCCCAATAGTGGAGCATTGGCCATGATCAGCGGCCACAACGCCATTATGTGCCATGATTCTTTGGCGTCTTGGGCTGTCTGCACCTGAAATTAGTCTCACAAATGAAGGAGAAAATAAAAGAAATAGGCATAGTGAGACCAGCCACGGCAAGAACAGAGCTGCAAAGAGATAAATTCGTGAAAGTATTCAGAAAAGAACTGTTACTGCACTCAAATATTATATATCAAGAATTACAGATAATATTATTTATAAACCCTCACATGCCATGAGAACACTAAAATTGATATGAACAGGGCTTGATTTATCAATTTTGCAGCATCAATGATGAAGAAAATGCAGTGTGTATATGCGCACTCTGTTTATCAATGGCTTGTTTTTTGGACCAAAAGATAGTTGACTCGTGCTCAACACAAATAGATACAGTGAACTTTGGTTAAATATAAATGTAATGATTTTGACTTCTGCAAGGAAACTTACAAAGCAGTAAATACAAAGAATGTTTAAAAATAATTGCAAATATATAGATGGNAATTTCTTTGAAAATAATCCAAAAATAAATACATCATTACATATATAG
>NC_133318.1:296008-409924 GCF_012295235.1 Primulina huaijiensis | reverse complement strand
TATATATTGATGGAAAGAAAAGTTAAAAAATGAGCCAAAGGTTGATAATTGATGCAAATACTTGCACGTGATTAATGGTGAAATATTCATGATATGTCCTGTTCTCACTTTCGCCCCACTTGCCATTGATTATTTTTGCTTGGGGCACGAACCCGGTTCATTTTCTTCACATTTGACATGCCTAATTAGCGCCTGTTTATTGATATATCTTCGTGAAATCTACATACTTATAAAAGTATGAACAAAGTTTTTGCATTGTGATTTTCTATATTGCTCAAAAATTATGCATTGTTTGTATCAATTGCATGGACATTGGTGGAAAAAGTATATAAAATTTAGGGTCAAATTTAAGATATTGAGTTTGTTGAAATCAATGTATTGCTTATTCATTTAATCGGTGCATTTATTTTTTTGAACTCATTAAACACACGAAGATCATAATAGTGTTTTCATTTTTTTAATAGAAATTTACAAAATAAAAAACTTTGAAAATAATGTTACATAAAAATTGAATAGATATTTGATAATAAAAATACATTAGAGAAATAACATTTTCTTGATACATAATTCTTAGAAAAAATATTAAAAGAATAGATTTTTGAATAAAATTATATTTTTCATTAAAAATATTAAAAGAGAAAAAACATTTAAAAAATATATATTTATCTATTATGCTTATAAAAACGTAAAAGAATGATAAAATTTTTCACCGTAAATTTTCTACTCCTCCTTAAATTGTTTTTATTTAGATTAATTGCATGGAAATTTTCTACACAATTTTTGAGAAATCTAATAAGAATGATACATTAAAAATGAATGTATGTTTGATGATAAAAATATATTTTTTTATCTATAAAAGTGTGGATCATAGACTCTATTTTCCAATTGTAAAAAAAAATGATCTCTTTAACAATACAAATCCAAAAACTAAATAAGGATATATATGTAAAATTCTAATTGTTGTAAATGAAAAAATTAAATATCAAAATTTTATATTATTCCACCTAATATACAATAAATTACTAGTCTAATTATTTCATGCAATGTATAATTAACAGTATGATAAATGCTAATTAATTATCACTACAATATACATTGATTGTAGTAATTTATGTCACTTCAAAAATAAAATATAACTTCTATATTAATTTCCTCAAATAATCTATCCATGTACTATCTTTAAATGTTTTATCCTTTTAATTTTCTATCTACATGTTATTTTATGATTTTAACGCAATTGTGTAATTATATTTTTAGTGCAGTTTCTAATTAAGTAATAAATTATAGTATCACAAGAATATATATGAAAAATAATAATTACATATGCAGTATTAGAATGACATGATAACTATATAATAATATGAAGTTCAATACTAACATATTTTATGGTTTTTTAACTAAAAATTGATAGTAAAGAGTTTAATAAATTATTCAGGAGAATTTATATAAACAATTATGAATGTTAATATATTAATTATCATAATATATAGATCTCTTATAAGAATTCGGAGAGTTTAGCTATAATAAAAAATTTAAAAATTATAATAGCATTTAAAAAAAATTATATATCAATCAAATTAATAAATTCAATAAATAAAATTTAGTAGTATTTGAAACATCTACCAAGAATGTTTAATATTTAGGCACCTGACTATGATTTTCAAGAAAAGTTAAACCAAAATCATAACTAAATTTTTTTTTTTGGCTTCAGTTCCAAAATCAGCTCTCATTATATATAAATTTAAGACATAATTGTTAAAAAATTAGTTTTATTGTGAAACATATTCTATGATTATTTTATTTGATATTTAAAAATAGATCATAGAAGCAATTTTTTAAAAAGTTGTATCTCAAACAAATTTATAAATTCAACCACAAATTTTGGTAGTATGTGATCTTTTGATTTATAATTTTTAATTTTTATATATGTTTTTTAAATTAGTTATAAAATTTTAAGAAAATAAAAAATTCACAGTAAGTAAGTGACATAAATATTGTATATAATTTAACTATGATATAACTCTAAGACCTAAAAATCAAATAATTTCAAATGCTCAATTTACGACTTATTTGATATTAAAAAATGGATCATGAAAAACAAATAATTTAATTGAAATGTCCAATGTACATATATATATAATCACTAAGCACATACAAATACATAAAATATATATAACAATGATTCGTATCTAATGGCGTGACGAAAAATATAATTATATATTTTTTAAAAAATTATTAATTAACTAATGTATATGAAAATTACTTGATTGTAAAAAAAATATGTATTCACATGTATTTTTTCTTTCAAGTGAGATAATAAATATTCATATGAAAATTTTATAATATAATACATATATTATTTTGATTTTAAAAGATAGCAAAAATTCAAAAAAATGAAAATTTGAAAAAAATAATTATTATAAAAATGTATATGTTATATGCATGATTATTTTACTAAATTGTATAAATAAAAAATTACATGCATCTGTTCGTCAAAATCAATCATCAATCAAAATCATAAATATGTAATGCATTAAAAAGAGATATTAATGAGTAATTTAAAAAACAAAAGTTATTTTTCTAATGTAAAAAAATATATATATGACATAATCATTAAAATAAATATAAAATATAATGATTATTGATTAGCATTTGTCAAATTATTAGAGTTTTTACATATGATATTTTAATATCTTATTTAATTATTTTGAAATAAAACAAACTAATTCAAAAAATATGAAAAATAACATTTTTTATGAAATTTTATTTTTTTGGTTATATTTCACATTTTTATGGTGACAATCACACGGGTAGTTTAAATTTATATTTAATAATTAGTGTAGGGGTTTATTTGATTTGCTTTTATATTTTTCATACAATCTTATTTATATGTGTATTTCATTACATATGTTTTTTTTATTTATTATTTTAAAGTTGTATTTAACAAGAAATTAATAGTCATCAATGTAGTCTACAAAAGATGATTATGATATAAAATTAATTATCTATGATATATAATTCTAAAAAAAATGTAAAAAGTTCTTTAAAAGGTTAAAAATTATTTAAATTGAATATTATGAGTTATATTTTACTGTTAATATTATTAGTTCATTAGTTTTGATGAATTAGTCAGAAGTATTTTAAATTTATAAGTATTTGTCTTTAGTGTGCTTCACTTATGTAAATTATTATTTATGCATTGATAAAATCCATAAATTTAGTTGATTTTTAGGTTAGTATTTTAAATTGATAATTATTTGTCCTTATTGTGCTTCACTTATGTAAATTATTTATTTATGCATTGATAAAATCCATAAATTTAGTTGATTTTTAGAAAATTAAATTTTTTATTTTTATTATATAATTGATATTTATGTGCATCGCACATGCTTCATGCTAGTAAGACCAAAATTACAAATTTATAAAAGAAATACAAAACAACTTTCTTAGTGAAATAAAGGCCAGCGGGCATATAAAGGTTTGTCAAAGTCTCAAAGCAATAAAATGAATTCACAAAATCAATTAAACATAGTTAATGTTGGAACATTTCATGTTCGTAATCTTGATTTTGATGTTAACAAAATTTGTTATTGTATTTCTAGCATATTTACTCATGTGTGAAGTTGCAAACACAAGAAGCAAACTGAAACTGAATTTAGCCAAACTGAATTTATGGCGAGCTTTGGTTTTTTGATGATATCTCTCAATTGGATGATTCAAATGAATATCCGCCAATATGACTGATCAGAAAACTCAATTTGGAACAATTCGTATTTCACGTCAGTTGGGCAAAATCAGATGTTATCTAGGTCAAACCGTTCACTGAATGGCAAAACCGATTGCACGAAAACAGCAATCAGTTGGGTATGAGTACCTGTGGTATTTTCGCTATATCTCTTAGCTCACTTATTGGAATGAAGTGATTCAGTATGCGTTGAAAAACTAAGACAATGATCTACAAATCATCTTCAGAAGGCAAAGTCTGAATCGAAGCTTAAGAATCTGATAAATGGCAATGAAACTACTGGTTCTGCACATCACACCAGTTGAGATGCTGACCAGATTGAACTGCTGACCAGATTGAACCACTAACCAATTTCAACCGCCGACCAGTTTTCAACCGCTGAACTGTTTTCATCCGCTGACCCGTTTTCAACCGTAGACCAGTTTTCAACCATTGATCAGTTTGAACCGTTGACCAACAAGTTTAAGCTCAGGAAAATGTCCAACAAGACGAATTTGACCGTTGCAATTTCAGAAACAATACAGAACTTTCCCAACGATCATATTCTTGTGTCTAACGTATATATCATTGTTGGAGTCTATAAATACAACATCTTGAAGATCAAACAAGAGCTTTTGAAGGGGATTCAAAGCATGAGCAATTAGCATGAAGAAATCTGCTAGTTGAGAGCACAAGCCCTTGTGTGAAGATACATTTGAGATATACACTTTAAAGGATAAAATTCCTCACACACAATCACTCATCACATATAGAAGAGAGTTGAACTTCAAAGTTTAGTTGAGTGAGTCTTCACACAAAGACATTAAAGATTGTGTTTGTAGTCTTGGCATAAGAGACGTTAAACATTATGCGGATTGTGAGGTTGCGGCCTACAATCGAGAGTGTGCTAGGAGTTTCAACTAGGCAAGAGATAAGTCCTAAGTTGAAATGTGTTTGTACAAGGTGTTGTATAAATCAAACTCTTCTAGTGGATCCTTTCCAAGGGAAATAATGGGTGATGTAGGAGTTGTTAATCTCCGAACATCCATAAACAAATTTGTGTCTATTTATTTATTACATTAACTTATCATTTCCACTGTTTTTAAATATGCATTGTTGAAGCATTTTATGTGTTCTTCAAATACCAAAATATTGCATACAAAGTATTTGATAAAATGCTTCAACCAAATATTTTTGCTCATTCAACTTGCATATATTTTTAAATGCTTTACATAATGTTTAATCGGTTTCTACAAATGATTATTTTGATTGTCTTTCGCTTGGTTTAAAAATCAAACTCGATTTAATTAATCGGTGTTCAATATTTCAAGAACCGAGCTATCGTAGCTCAACGAATATCCTCCTAATGGATCCTGTCAGTTAACCGGTATAATTGTATTCTCATAGCAAATACTTAAAATATAACCAATGAAGTGAAAAATAAAATTTCTAAACTACTGAAAATATTTATTTTTATTTATTACTTCTAATTTTTCTATTATAGTTTCTAAACTAATGAAAAATAAAGTGGGAAAATGTAAAATAAGGAAGTAAATCGTTGTTTAATTATGTGAAAAATGATAATAAAAACTACAAACGAAGTACACGACTTAAATGAATTATAGTATATATATAATTATATAAGATGCAATTCAATAAAATAAAATAATAAAATTATATTGGCGTTAATGATACGAGTCAATCTTAGCTATATTTATAATAAAAATTAATATTTTTAATATAAAAAATAATATTTTTTTTATGAATGACTCAAATAAAATATATATCTCATAAAATCGAATTTTTGTGTTAATGTATTGACACAACAATTAACATCTGAGCTCTCTAATTTTAAAATGTTATAATTATTATTAATGGAAAAACTAAATATGATAATAATAAAAAGATGACAAGTGGGCTGTCGTGAATCAGGTTGATGAAAAGAATATAATATAACTAAGGTCGGCCTATTTCCATTGACGTGATTGAAAATTGATATTATCATCAATATCATCCGTCACCATGGTTACGATTATTATACGAATAATATGTTTCCATTTGAAAAATTGTATTTCAAGGTTTCACGTATCATGATTGATGAAAAAAATTGGAACGAGGGAGCTGCAATTTTGACTATTTTTCTTTCTCTTCCCGTGCCCTTTCATATTCCTTTCACGTCTCATTTTCGTTCTTTTCTTCCACATTGCCAATAATTCGAAATTCAAGGTGGGTTTTTCTTCTTTTCGGATTACGGGTTCTGTTTATGATATGATTCCAAATTGTCCATTCCTTTGGGGTTTCTGTGTATGTTTTAATAAAAATGAACCTTCTTCTTCGTTCAAAGAATGTACTTGAATTTGTTCAATGTGTAAGATGCTGCTCTGTGTTTTTTTTTTTTTGGGGTATACATGTAGCAAGATCAAGATCTGACCAGTTGTTTCCTAATATGATGTTTGCTGAAAATATTTCAGGGCTTGTGTTTATTAGCAAATTTTAAAGATCAGGTTATTCCGACACAATGGGAAATTGCTGCGTGACTCCTGGTTTTTCCAAGAAGATAAAGAAGAATAAACCGAACCCGTATTCGATTGATTATGGGGGGAATTATGGATCTAAGGATACGACCAAGCTACTTGTGTTGAAAGATCCTACTGGGCATAACGTAACTGACAAATACGATCTTGGCCGCGAGCTTGGTAGGGGTGAATTTGGAATCACGTATCTGTGCACTGATTTGGAGACGGGAGAGAAATTTGCCTGCAAGTCTATATCGAAGAAGAAGCTTAGAACTGCCGTTGATATTGAGGATGTTAGAAGGGAGGTTGAAATCATGAAGCATATGCCTAAGCACCCAAATATTGTGACCTTGAAGGACACTTATGAGGATGATAGTGCCATAAATATAGTAATGGAGTTGTGTGAAGGAGGTGAACTGTTTGATCGAATTGTGGCGAGGGGGCATTACACGGAGCGAGCAGCTGCAGCTGTCATGAAGACCATTATAGAAGTTGTTCAGGTTAAATTGCAATGACATAATATTATTTCTTGTAGCCAATGCTTAATCTTTTAACATCCTTTTCTTTGATTACTTTTTTATGCCTTGGCTTCTTGAGAAGGATATGGAAGTGTAGTGTCGATTGGAGTTAGCTATGTGTACTCTTTGCCGTTTCCCTTCAGTTTGTGACTAATATATGCAATTTTTATAGCCTATTTAATAAATTATCTATATTTTTCAAGTTCATATCTCTAAAACCTTACAACTCATAAGTAATCTTACTCCTATTTTTAATCAGTACAGTTTCTGAACAGGAGTTGGTTGGCAATAATTTATGTATAGCTTTATTATTCAAATTCTGCTGTTTGCATCCAAATTTCATTGTTTTCTTCTGGTGAATCTGGGTTACACCTATTCTTCAAACCACACTTTGATGAATATTTGGTGATACACACATTTTGCGGCTTGTCCTACCAATCGCTCCGATTGAAAGGCTCGTAAATATGAAAGCTCTCCTATCTACAAGACTAGTGTTCTGGGTTCGGGCTATACTCTCAAGTTTATTGCCTAATATTAAAAAGTACACATATAAGTTTTATTGTCGATTGTGGAGTAATTAATAAGTTCGAGAGATTTTCCCATCTACAAGATTAGTGTTTTAGGTTTAGGCTCTCCTCTTGTGCTTATGGCAGATGGCTTACCATATTTCTATTATGCTCCGTCATTTAGTCCTCTTATTGACATCTACCTTCGGTTTTCCAGATGACACTGATATTTGATATGACTTAATAATTTCTATTATGGATGTCATTTAGTTTTCTCATAGACATCTAGATATTTTTCTGTAAATGACACTGATATTTGGAATTGTTGTCTCTTTTGAATTATTTCATTTTCTATGATCTCCATTACTTTCTTCCATTGCTGTGACCATGGTTTTTTTGCTTCTTACTTGTGTTCAGATGTGCCATCGACACGGAGTGATGCATCGTGATCTCAAACCAGAAAATTTTCTTTTTGCAAACAATAAAGAAACATCTCCCTTAAAAGCAATTGACTTTGGATTGTCTGTATTTTTCAAACATGGTATGAAAAATGGTTATTTTAGTTTCTTTCATGCTAATATATCCTTTTCCTCGTCAATAAGGGACTTGTATAATTTTATGTTCTCAATTCTTTAGGTGAGCGATTTAATGAGATTGTTGGAAGTCCTTACTACATGGCTCCCGAGGTTCTGAAACGCAACTACGGCCCAGAGGTTGACGTTTGGAGCGCTGGAGTTATCCTATATATTCTTCTTTGTGGTGTTCCTCCTTTCTGGGCAGGTTAGTTGTCGAAATTTTTTCCGTACCGCTTTTACAATCTTGATCTATGTATAAAATGACCATTAAGGCATGATTTAAATATTAATGCCATTTTAAATTAATGAAATAGTGTATTTAAATATTTGATATACAGTGTTGGTGTTAATGAACCATTATCATTTTAATTAGAATAAGGCTACATTTGGTACGAGGGATTAGATGGGTTTATGGTTTTTTAACCCATCTAATCCCATGTTTGATCTATGTATAAAATGACCATTAAGGCATGATTTAAATTTTAATGCCATTTTAAATTAATGAAATAGGGTACTTAAATATCTAATATACAGTGTTGGTGTTAATGAACCATTATCATGTTAATTAGAATGAGGCTACGTTTGGTACGAGGGATTAGTGGGTTTATGGTTCTTTAACCCACCTAATCCCATGTTTGATCTATGTATAAAATGACCATTAATGCATGATTTAAATTTTAATGCCATTTTAAATTAATGAAATAGTGTACTTAAATATCTAATATACAGTGTTGGTGTTAATGAACCATTATCATGTTAATTAGAATAAAGCTACGTTTGGTACGAGAGATTAGGTGGGTTTATGGTTTTTTAATCCACCTAATTCCATGTTTGGTAGGATTTTTATTTAACCAAGTCAATCCCTAACTGGGATAAAATAATCACTCGTCACTCCCTAAGATTATTTGTCCAACTCTTAATCCATAATATTTTTCCAATTTTACCCTTCTCCTATATCCAAACTCACCACCACTTCCCGCCCGCGACAGCCTACCGCCGCCGCCACTGACAACTGCCGCCGGCAGCCGGCCGACCGCCCGCCGCCGGCCACCACACCGTCGCGGCCGTCGAAGTGGATGGATAATTTTGTCAATTCATCAAAAGATTCTTAATTATCCCATTCTGCCGCCGCCGACTGTCGGTCGACAACCGCCGGCAGCCGGCCACCACACCGCCGCGGCCGCCGAAGTGGATGGGCAATTTTGTCATTTTATCAAAAGATTCTTAATTATCCCATTCTGAACAATCATATCAAACATATATTATTTTATCATTATATATTATATTTCTACTTCAATCATTCTTTTTATCATTTATCTCTTAATCATTTCATAATTTTATCCTCCAACCAAACGTAGTAAGTGAAAGAAAATACTGTCAAGTAGATCCGTCATCTGAGACCCAGACATCATGGCATTGTTTCTCTCTCTTTTAGTTAGTTTTACCGAACAAGAGTGTATGATCACGATCATGCAGAAACTGAGCAAGGGGTAGCACAAGCAATTATTAGATCTGTAATTGACTTTAAAAGAGATCCTTGGCCTAAAGTATCCGACAACGCAAAGGATCTTGTAAAGAAAATGCTTGATCCTGATCCTAACCAGCGCCTAACAGCTCGTCAAGTACATGGTAATGCTTTATTACATCTAAGTATAAGTTGTAAAATAAAGAAACAATGTGTTTTGCTAATTGTGCTTGCTCGAATTCAGAGCATCCGTGGTTACAGAATGCAAAGAAGGCACCTAATGTTTCACTGGGAGAGACAGTCAAAGCAAGGCTCAAACAATTTTCCGTGATGAATAAGCTCAAAAAACGAGCTCTAAGGGTACTTCAAACTTCACTACATGTCTCATCAATAATAAAAATCCTCTCCATTTGACATGTTTCTTGACTTGGATTGCTGCTTGTGCAGGTTGTGGCTGAGCACTTGTCTGTGGAGGAAGTGGCTGGAATTAAGGAAGCATTTGATATGATGGACTCTCAAAAGAAGGGTAAAGTCGACCTCAAAGAACTTATAGTTGGTCTGCAAAAGCTTGGTTATCAGATACCTGATGATGATCTTCATATTCTAGTGGAAGCTGTAAGACTCGTTTGTTTAATCCTTTTATTGAACCTTCTAGGTCACTGTGGTTTCATCTTATGTTTGCAGCTCATCTATTATGAATTATGATTCTTTATTTTATTTTTTCATCTCATCTCTATAAACTTTTAGTTGCAGTCTTCATATTATAGAAACTCAGTGTTTCTTTTGTCACGTGTTGAGAATATATTCGGTTTTATAGGCGGATGTTGATGGAGATGGAACTTTAAACTATCGAGAGTTTGTTGCCGTGTCCGTACACCTCAAGAAAATGGCCAATGACGAACATTTACACAAAGCTTTTTCGTATTTTGATCAGAACGAGAGCGGATACATAGAGATTGAAGAGCTCCGGGATGCTTTGAGTGATGAAAATGATGAGAATGATGATGAAGTTACGATCGCTGTCATGCATGATGTCGACACAGATAAGGTCAGTGTCAGTTATATGCGTGTGCATAGTTATATCCATGCGCGCGTGAGCACATTTACATATATATATTCAGGACCAGAACTTGTAAAATTTTAATCTCTCTCATTTTGTTTGACGTGTAGGATGGGCGTATAAGTTACCAAGAATTTGCTACGATGATGAAAGCCGGTACCGACTGGCGAAAAGCATCCAGACAATATTCTCGCGAGAGATTCAATAGTCTTAGCTTGAAGTTAATGAGGGATGGTTCTCTAAATTTGACAAACGAGGGTCGATTAGCTTCTTAATGCAATGCAGAGGTTTTCAACAGTTGAAAATAACTGATGTAGATTTTAGATGGAAGTACACGGAATTGTTGTTCCATTCATTCTTTAACCAGCCTTTTTTTTTTTTTTTTTTTTTTTTTTTTTTTTTTTTTTTTTTTTTTTTTTTTTTTTTTTTTTTTTTTTTTTTTTTTTTTTTTTTTTTTTTTTTTTTTTTTTTTTTTTTTTTTTTTTTTTTTTTTTTTTTTTTTTTTTTTTTTTTTTTTTTTTTTTTTTTTTTTTTTTTTTTTTTTTTTTTTTTTTTTTTTTTTTTTTTTTTTTTTTTTTTTTTTTTTTTTTTTTTTTTTTTTTTTTTTTTTTTTTTTTTTTTTTTTTTTTTTTTTTTTTTTTTTTTTTTTTTTTTTTTTTTTTTTTTTTTTTTTTTTTTTTTTTTTTTTTTTTTTTTTTTTTTTTTTTTTTTTTTTTTTTTTTTTTTTTTTTTTTTTTTTTTTTTTTTTTTTTTTTTTTTTTTTTTTTTTTTTTTTTTTTTTTTTTTTTTTTTTTTTTTTTTTTTTTTTTTTTTTTTTTTTTTTTTTTTTTTTTTTTTTTTTTTTTTTTTTTTTTTTTTTTTTTTTTTTTTTTTTTTTTTTTTTTTTTTTTTTTTTTTTTTTTTTTTTTTTTTTTTTTTTTTTTTTTTTTTTTTTTTTTTTTTTTTTTTTTTTTTTTTTTTTTTTTTTTTTTTTTTTTTTTTTTTTTTTTTTTTTTTTTTTTTTTTTTTTTTTTTTTTTTTTTTTTTTTTTTTTTTTTTTTTTTTTTTTTTTTTTTTTTTTTTTTTTTTTTTTTTTTTTTTTTTTTTTTTTTTTTTTTTTTTTTTTTTTTTTTTTTTTTTTTTTTTTTTTTTTTTTTTTTTTTTTTTTTTTTTTTTTTTTTTTTTTTTTTTTTTTTTTTTTTTTTTTTTTTTTTTTTTTTTTTTTTTTTTTTTTTTTTTTTTTTTTTTTTTTTTACATAAGTAGACCAGATTTGTACTCTTGTATTAAGGTTGATCTGTTCGTAAACTAGCATAGTTGTCGTCTGAAATTCTGACCAATTAACAACCAATTTTTTATTTTTAATATTTTTAAACTATACAAATTTTACCTTCTTATATATCTCTAATACAAACTTATAAAAGTTGAAATGATCGTTTCTAATCAACCAACTTTAGTTTTCAAACAAAAGAAATCGTTAGCATTTTCCTGCAGTTCTCTTAACACATATTTGTCCAGTGTTGTCTTCAGTACTTCCAAAAAAAAAAAATGGAACCAACTGCGTCAGAGAATTGGCTGTTTCTGACTTTGTACCAGATTGACTTGCTTCAACCACACCGACCCTCATTCAGTCACAAATATATATAATTAAATAATTATATTGAACTAAATTTAATTAATTCGATAAACTTGAAATAAATTATATAATATATTAAATAACTATGTATTATATTATTAAACATAAAACAATTAAATATGTATTAGACTTGATTTATTTAAATAATGCATTTGTTTTGTCAACAAATTGCAAACAACACACAATATAAATCATACAAGCATAAAATATAAATCAAGACAAACATAAACAACACATATGGTTTAAAGAACAACACACAAATTGACCATTAAAAATACTAATATTACGAATTGTTGTACTACTCCTACAAATGGTCAATAAGAACATCCCGAAATGCATAGTAAGCATACTTATTTTTTATTTGACGATGGCGTGCAAAAAACTCTTAAAATTGGACATGCTCATCAAGCACATTTCAACATATAGGATGGGTGGTTCGCGATAATCAATGACTGGCACATCCTCATACATTTCATATTCAATAATCATATTATGCATTGTAATGCATGATCTTGTTCATTATTTTCATTTGGTGTTTATTATAAATAGTAAAATTACAATTAATTAATGAAAAAAATAAAACAATTAAAATAAATTAAGTACAGATAAAAAATATTAACACTAAAATCAATTAAAAATAAAAAAATATATGAAATAGAACAAAAAATAAAAAAATACAGAAGGACTCTTTTGCAATTTTCAAAAATGATAGTTTATAATTTATGATATCCTCTTATTTGGTGCTCTAAATGTACAGTGATCATCCATATTTTGATGATCACTGCAGCACTCTCCAAAATAGAGAGTGCAAATAGAGGTGAGTTGGAAAAGTTTTCCTTTATAATGGAGAAATCTTCTAATATAGAGGAGAGTTGGAGATACCCTTGTACGGGCAAACGAGGAAGAATCTTTTTTCCGACTCATGTAAGCCTCCAATGACCGGTGGTGGTTGAGTCATTGTCTAAATTTAAATTATGATGGGTTAGTGATCCAAGATTTCGGTTGGGAATAAATCTAGCGAGCGGAGTAGGTCAAGTTATAGTAAATGGACGATGAGTCCAAGTATCGATCTTACAAAGTTACATAAGCTGGAAAAAACCCGGCCGCGCATGGCCGCCGGAAGGCCAGTCACGCGTAGGAACCGTCGGCGCGTGTACCTCATGCGCCGCCGTATCGTCGTTTTTCCAGTGGCCGAACTTTTCTGGTGATGTTTCCGACTTTTTGGCCAACTTTCGTAATGTTTACATATATTTTCTAATTAATATGAATTTTGAGAACTTAAGTAAAATCAACCGGGTTAAATTTTGAACAAAAAATAATCTGGAAATGATCAGCTATTTACTTAAAACTCTAACATATAAATATCATTCATAATATATTTTTAGGACTTGCTCCAACAATTCGGATGACTAATCAAGCCTAAACTGTAAGTTATCAGGTGAGGAAATTACTATTCATTATTCTATTAAAGCTTTTGGCATTTGGCCTGGAAATTTCAATAGCATTTATTTAATGTTCAAATATCATCCACAGTTCATTTCGATTACTGATATATTTTCTTGCATATTTATGAATGAATTGATATACCATTAATGCATGGAGTCATGGACAACGGATTTCGGTCCGAAAATTGAGTCCACTGCACAACGTGGCTTCGGCCCGAAAAGTGAGTCCAATGAACAACGGGTCAAAAGTCCCAGGTATATGGTACATCTGAACAACGCGCACTGAATATTTCGGTCCGGAGAATGGTTTAACCGGCTCATAAAAAGATCTTATACGTGCTCAATTAGAGCCACCAATGTTAATTTATGAAATTTTCATTTATCTATTATTCTTAGTAATTTTAACATTTCATAGCATTCATAACATCTAATTTGTCATGCCTATTACTTCATGCGTAATTATTATGAAGCGCTATTTTAATTTATTTAAAAAGCTATATACTAATTTAAACTCACTAAGTCTTCAAAGACTTAACCCTCTGTTTCTTTTCGTCTATTGTAATTTCCAGACACAGGAACCCCAGAATTGGAACATGAGGAAAATAATTGAAGCTGAAATAAGAACATTTGAAAGTTGTGATTATCTGTCTATAAATAAATGTTGAACTTCCGCTGTAGAATAATTGTACATATTTGAAATAAGAATGTAAATATTTGTATATAATCTTTTAATAATAGTAGAAAATATTTAAATTTTTATCTACAATATTTTTTTTCTAATGGTAAAAATAAAGATAGCAGTTCAATAAAGAAATATTGTAGAAAATGTGGCACTTAGTAAGGGAATAATTATGAATTCATAAACCGGGCGCCACAATCATAAATCATTTCCCTCATCATAACTATACCGAATTTACTCAAAACTTAACAAATTTTTTCCCAAGACTCGAGACATGACTTTCTCAACCCTATAATACCCCCGTGAGCCATGAACCAGACCCCATTAACCCACGGCCAGTCCCTGCTGCTACCCTAGCCATCGCCGAGCCCTCCCCTTTCCCAAAACCGACCGCGGCCCTCACCAAGCGCTAGCCACGTGCGTCCAGGCCAAGTCCCAACCAAGATCAGACCACCAGCACCCTCCAATCCCTAAATTCTAGTTAACCAACCCGAACCCATCTATCATAGCCTTAGGCCGAGCCCCTCCAATCCCTAAATTCTTTCCTAGGGTCACGACTACCTCTTGCCCTTCGAGTCCTCCTTCCAGCCACCTCTTACCTTCTGGACATGACCATGACAGGGCCAGGACCATGCCTGGGCCTGGTCGAGCCCTGGTGCGGCTGTGGTCCAGTCGTGCCATATTTTCTCTAGCAACCCTCCCATGCTTAGCTCCTCTAGTTTCTGTCCAGCCATCGTCTCACGATTAAACGCACATTTTTTCCAATCCTTAAATGTCACCCAATGTCAATCTTGTTCCGATCCAGAACTTCTATGTTTAAAAGTTTTTGAAATTCGAAACTGATCAATACTAGAATTTGAAAACTAGAATGACTATCATCTTTGTTTTGGGCGTCTAAAAACAGTATTTTCCACGATTGTGAGGAATATCGATTGACATACATGTGAATTAGGAAACATTTTGAACACTTTTTATTTTAGAATCGCATCGAAATATTTGGATCGTGATCTTGTTATACCTCCATCATAAGATGGTTTCTGAGTAAGAAAAGGTTGTGTAAAAATTTGGAGATTTTTGACAAATTTTGGTACTTTTCTCTTAATTTTCTCTATTTTTTGCATTTTTTCTAGTTAACTTCTTCCCTAATTTTTTTCTCAAAACTCACACATATTTCACATTGATCTGATAAAATGTGCTTATTTTGGTCCTTTTATAGGCAAAAATTGGATGAGATTAGTCATCTATATCATTACACTTGTTCGTCCAAACTTGGCAAATGTCATGCTTAAAATTTAGTATTTAAATTTATTGTTATTATTATTATTAGTATTATTATGATAATATTAAATTTGTTGTTGTTATTATTATTAAAATCTATTAATTAAATGTTGATTAAATACCTCAATTTTTGGGGTGTTACAACACTTGTGGAGATGAGTTTGAAATCCATGAATTTGATTATAGTTTATTATTTTTAATGAAATAATATATCATATCTTAAATTCACACCATATTTATTTACACGTTATTTATATAAAAAAAATATATTTCAAATAACATCATTATTGTGTGAAGTTAAATCCATCCTAATTAATATTAAACATTATATAAACATGCAATGTGTGTATTTGAAATTTATAATCTTACTTATCTAAATAACAAAAATACATTTGAATACAGTTGAAATCCATGGATTTCATATCCAAGTGCACACCAAGTGAATTTCACTCAAATTTCTTTTTCAAATCAAAATCATCAATGCAAGTGCAACCTTACAATGGTGAATTGGCTTTTTGGATCACCTGCTCATCCAGGGATTTGATCAACTCAATGCAAATAAAAATTCAATATGATCATCTTGGTGTTTTCTAACAATGGAAGTGTATCATTAATGTGAGAACCCGAATTTCCAGCAGTAGCTAGCAGCAGCTAGCAATATTAAGTAGCAATGCAAAATTCCAACAGAAGCTAACAATTCCAGCAGCAACTAATATTTCAGAGCTGATATGTTTCAGCAGATAGAATCCAGCAGAAGAAGATTTTAGTAGCGCGAGATTCTAGCAGCAGCTATTGATTCTGCTTATGACTTGTAACTGAAGTATTTGACATGAAATAAAGGTTGTTAATGACACATCATGACAGATTATGACCATTAATTGAGACGCTAATAGTCAGAATTTTGTCTATAAATAACACCCTCAAATCTTTGGAATAGTGATACACAAATCTTGAGCTATCACTTGAAATTCGAGCTAAGAGAGTGCATTTTCGAGCAGAAAAACCCAGTAGCGAGAACAAGAAGATTTCAGACTTCAACCGAAACTTCTAGCAAATTACAGTAAGTGGGCTTATGTACAAATATCTTGAAATCAGTTTGATAATTCTTTTTTTGAAGCAAAGTATGTGTATTTTTGATATCTGATTTTGAAGCACTGAAACCTAGTGAACTAATGGTATGAATATATATTCTGAAACATTTTTGATTCCTGATTTCTGATTTCTGGCCTCACCTCTTAGAGGAGAGAACATATAAGGTACTGATATCAGTTTAGCCATGGAATTCACGATCGTGCTCAGTGCTTGCTTGTTAAATTTTAAGTTCTGATTTCTGTTATGAAGCCTGCTATTCCTGAATACTGATTTCTGTTATGAAAGTAAGAGTTTCTGTATATTATTTGTATTACTGTTTCTGTTGAAAAATAGTTTTGAAAACTGAGAGTTATTCCCGCCACCGCTTCTTGAGTGACAACCATATCACTCACCCACCAAACACATCTCAGATAAGAACGAAAAAGAAAGGTTAGAAGAAGAAGAGCAGAACCAGTTCTGGGCCGGGGCTGGTGAAGAAGACTGTTATTTTTTCTGTTCCAAATTATGTTTTCCGTTGTATCTGTTAAGATATTATTATGTCTGGTTTTACATTTCCGCTGTAAAACATTAGTCATTCAAGTTTGTATCAGACAATGAATTATTCAGTATTATGAATAAAAAGACTGGTTTCTGAATTTTGTACTTCTGATGCTTGTTGTTTTCGAATATAAATTTGAGAGCAACGCCGGTGCCGACCAACCCCATCCCTGAGGCGTGAAAATTAATTAAAATCTTACTAAGATGAACTCAATGAAACAAAAACCTAATGGTGGAAAAATAGTTGACGCTTTTTGCTACTCTTTCACAGCTTTATTAAAAACCTTGTAATGAAAACCTATATGGAAAGAATAATAGACAAGGAAAAAAGATAAAATTTCGATATTGATTACTCCTATTTATGCGTCACTTAAAAATCATTACATTGTTGCATTCCGATTTTGTACACTGATTTCTCAAAAGATGATGTAGAACATGACTTTGTAAAATGATCAGTCACATTATCTTCGATTGTTTCTTAGATATGGTACTTCGAGATCAAATATTTTTGCTTCATCTTCAATCGGGCTAAAAAGATTTTTTGGGCATTAAATTATCAAACGACGACTGTCAATGGATGTAACAATCTATATAAAAGTGTTTTAGTTTTTTGTGTACTACGTTATTCTCATAAATGTGCAGTTCGCAATCTAATACAGTTTTATCATTTCCAAATATTTCTATATTTATATTTCAAATGCTTTCCATATTTAGTAAGTCCTTCGAGAATATCAAGCTGAATATAATATTGTTTTATATTGGAGACTTCCACTCCTTCATGGATTTCTTTTTATACGTCACTTGACATTGTCAAGTGAATGATATAAATATGTAGTCAACACATGATTTATAGCAAGTGGAAAGATTTTCTCTTTGACGACTTTCAAGTCTTTATGATAAGCTTTGGAGTACTAAAGTCAGCTCATATTGCCACTTATCATTTGTCAATAATTTCTTTATTGACAAACAACACAAATGATAGTTCTGGATATTCATTATTTGCATAATAACAAAAGACAAATTTGAGAGTAAAATAATTATCAATAATTATATCATTTCAATCTTAAAATTTCTAAAATAACAAATAATTTGTTAAAATCCAATTATTTTCATATACTTGTTATTCTTCAAAAAGAACAATAGTTATTTGATTCATGAATCCCTTTTAATGTCTCATTTAAAATTATTTTACCTAGAGTTTTTTTTATATTACTTTTTCTCTTTTGAGATACAAAATCTTTTGTTCTAATTGACCGAGCACACTTCTGACATATTTTATATTTATTTGCAAAATATATGGTCCTATAAGACATCAATTTCTTTAACTTCATAATTTTCAGGTACTTGAACCTCTTCTAAGGTTTTATTATTAGTCATAACACGATTTCTCTAGAATTATTAGCCTCTTTTATTTTTTACATTCAGCTATTCACTCATTTTCTTTGGAGTTGTTATTGCTCGTTTCAAATGATTTATAAACATTGTTCAATTGGAACATTTATAAAGCTAATAATATGTGTGATCTAGTAACACAACATATCAAAAAATGTATTTGCAAATTAAACATTGAACTTCATGTTCACTTTATACTATACAGAGATCAAAATAGATAAATCAATAAGACTTTGTTTGGTACTAGTAATAATCTGAGATTGTGAGCTTCTTTTGGGGTTTAACATTTGATTNTTTTTTTTTTTTTTTTTTTTTTTTGACATACTCACTCAATCAGCCATACATATTATTAGGTTGATTTAAAGGGGGGAAAACAAACCCTTCTATACACCTTGTAGTAACAATATTTATTTTAAGTATCCATTTTACTCCACAAATGCCTTTTTTACCTAATAAAAAATAACCAAATAAATGTTGGTTATACTTTATAAGGTGAAAAAAGCATATCAAACATAATATTATTTTATCACCAAATATTATATTTTCTTATCTATAATTTTTATCACTATTTTACTAATAATTCAGTAATTACAACATTCGGCAAAGCGCGTCGAAACGTGGGGGAAGCTTAAGCGAGATTAATAAGAGTTTAAGCGTAAAAAATGTTTTTAATTTAAACCATAATTTTAATTATCTCAAATAAATTAATGGAGTAAACAATGCATAAATAAAATAAATTTAATTCTAATACATTATTTTTTTGTCAATTATAATTCAGTCTATTTTATCATTTAATTTAGTTTATATCTCGTGTCATCAAATACAAACTCAATTTTATTGGTGTACTTTTAAAACATTAGCATTAATATCTTTTGCAGGTTATAAATTGTCAATATTTGTTATATATTCATCGTCCCTACATTAAACTATCTAACATTGTACTATGCTGCATTATTTGTGAGTAAAATTTCTAGTTCATGTTTCTCTTATTCTTTGCCTACTGACAGTTTCAGAAGCCGAGCATGAAATACCTAACATAGCTTAAACAAGTTCGAGCTATATTTGAGAAGGTACAGTCTAGCTTTTTTTGCTTTCAAAAAAGTACTGTTACGTGTAAAATGATAAGAGTTCTCATTTAAAGAAGTTTTACGCTTCAGTTGGTCTCAAGAATGACGAATCTGTGGTGATAAGGGTAACTGGTTGCCAGAATGGTTGTGCTAGACCGTACATGGATGGGTTGGGCTTGGCTTGGTTGGTGATGGTCCAAACAGTTATCAGGTAATACAAACCTTAAAATTTTTCGCATGAAGACTTAAAATACAATTAATTATAGATTCGGCTAGGCGGAACACGCAACCAAACGGCACTGGCAAAAATATTTAAGGACAAGGTTAACGTACAAGATTTTGAGAAAGTTTTGGAGCCTTTATTTTTTCATTGGAAACACAAAAGGCTCTCTGAAGAATCATTTGGCGACTTCACAGTCCGGATGGTAGGTTTATATTTGCACGAGGCGACAAAATTATCTCGTTCTGAATTTTGAATATTGAGAAATAAATTAAGAAGTCCTGAAACAACTAAAATTGATAGACCAACTGTGATTCTTGACCAGGGTAAAGAAAAGCTTGTAGAACTGGTGGAAGAATGGGCAGGAATATCAGCAACTGCGTCACAACCTTAAACTCCTTGATTCACAAATCGGCTATAGAAGTCATCCGTAGTTTTGTGGCTTCCTTGAGTGAACATCTTTTGAATTTTTTTCCCTTTCACTGGCTGAAGTATCTATCGTCTATCGATGTGCATGGATATGTTTCTCGTCGGTGACAAAATATAGGAGGATGGCGCGGGCAACTCTTTTGCTTCTAGCTGGAGAATGTTGAACTTGTATGTACTAAACTCTCATATGTAATATATTTTCATCTCGATTTCCCACTACATTTTCCAGTTCATGAATGGGAATTGGCCCAGTTGGTTTTTCCGCTTATGATAGTTATGACTATGATATGGTTTACAAGCCCAAGAGAATATTTCGTTATTAGATTCATGGATTTGACATTTTTTGAGGGCGACTATTATGCTTTACTTACATTTGTGACTAAAACGACAATGGAAACATCATAAAGAAGAAATGAGGGCAAGAAACAGAGATTTTACATATATTTTCAAGGGAAAAAAAAGAAGAGAAAATAAGCTTCTCCACTATACTCTCCTGGATTACTTGTGACAAATGCGTGCGGTGGGCATTGTAACGCAAATTGGTCCGTATTTCTTCTTAGCCTCTGAAGTCCCACGCTTCGGCTCATCGGCCATGGCCACCTCGGCAACTGAGCATGCAGCGGCTGCCACCACCGCAAACATCATGTCCCTCCTACTGCTGCACCTTTCTTCTTTCACCACCATCTTTTCAGACTCCATTGATGCCCTCACCGTCACCACCCCACGACGGGGAGTCGTGGTTAGGAGCTGCTTGCTGGCGGTTGTGCCACCCACGAATGAGGTGATGGTAATGGTGGTAGCCATGGGAATTTATGAAATGGTGCTACAAGTTCTTTAGTTGGTAATGATATAATATCATGTGATATAATTTTCAAAATGGTTCCTTCATACATATTTGATCCATTTTCTTATCTCAAAGTTGAGGTGTTCTCCAATTGTTTGATGCCATGTGTGGGAACTTTATCCATGTGGTAAATAACATAAAAGTATTTCGAGGAAAAAAAAATTATGTTTCCTAAAATACAACAAATAATTTGCTTTCATAGTGTATGAGTGCGATCGAATATACGTGGATTCACAATTTTTGTAAGTTTAACTAGAAAATTAACTTTTTCAAGTTTAAATCATTACCGCATAATTGTGCAATATATATATTTCAGAACAATAACAGTTTACATGGAAGTGTTTGTAAAGAGATTATTAACATTCAATCTCATTTGATATGTTATAATTTTTATATTTGATAAATAAAGTAAGTGTCAAATGCATAAAACATAAGAGATGTGAAAGCAAATAAACCGTTTTTAAATCATCACTCATTTTTTAAAAAAAATGTAAAATAACCCTTGATTTCTTTCATAATATGATTATACTTGTAGATTATCTAAACTTATTTAATTCTTGTTGTTTAGAAGTGGCTTACTTTACTCCCAAAAAAAACTGCTTATTTAAAATACATGATATCGAGTAAGGCCATGCGTGTACAACGGCCGATGAAGTTGTGCGATGCAAATACTCGGCCTCTAAGGGCCGAGGACCTCGCACGCAAACATCTGCATGCGAGGATGCAGGCAGCAGGTAGATCTAATGTAAAAATTCTTTACATGGTGAAGTGCTCCTTGTTTTTTTTTTTTTTAAAAAAAATTAAAGTTCTATCAACGACCAAAAAAAAAAAGGGAATGGCTGGGATGATCTGACTGTTGCAGGATCAACGGCCAAATCAATCCTATCATTTAAAAATAAAAAAAAATTGTTTAAAAACATCAAAAAATTCAAAAAATTGGAAAAACAAAAATGGAATTTTTTAGAAATTTTTTTTAAAAACCTCATCACACCTTAAAAAAATAACAATTTATTCTACTTTCATTAAAAAAAATCAAGATTTCTTCCCCTTTCATTTCATTTTCAATTCAAATACGAAAATGGATTCATGGAAAAATGATGATCTCAATACTCCTTCACTAAATTTTTCTCAATTCATCAATGAGCAATTGTTGAGTTTTATGTTCAACAAAACTCAATTCTCATAAAATCTCATTAAAGTCCATCATCCTCCTATTTTTGAAACCACATCTTCAAAACCAAGAAAGAAAGAGAAGAAGATCATTGTTGATGGTGAGGGTGAAGGCATCACAAGGAAACATGGGACGAAGGCCGAAGAAGAACGTCTCACAACAAAATAGTGCAACACTTACACAAATCCGACACTTGACAATGATGAAAGTAACGCATGTTTCTAGGGATTGGACCCTCCGAGTACACGGGGTAGGTGGGTCCATTGGCAAGCGGGTCGGGTCAGGTCAAGTCAGGTCTCGAGTTTAGCCAAACCTACCCTTGAACCCGACCTGTTGTCATCCCTAGACTTGATACATATTTATAAAGAAAATTGATAATTTTGACATAAAAAATAATATTTTTTTATGAATCAGGTCAGGTTGAAGATTGTCGATCTTAGACCTAATGATTCATTTGACGACTATATACAGTTCGGAGATAATAGGCACAATCAAATTTCGGAAAGGTTGCTTGTTTCTGGGGAAAAATTGAGACTTGGATTGCAGCCTTTTTCTTTTGTTCTCTTCTTTGTTTTTGGCATTGAACAATGCAAGCCATTTTAAGCTCTTCAACAGTTTTTGTAAGTATTTACTGAAATTTAAGATCTTGAATGGCTTGGTATACTCTGATGGAGCTTGTTATTCTTGTGAATTTTCTTTCGTTTACATTTTTTTTAAAAAAACTCTTTCATTTACAGTTTAATTTGTTTATATAGCTCTATAATTATTCATTGATCATCTCATGTAAAGTCATCATCATAATAACAATCTTCGCGTCACTGTCATCTATTTTTGTCATTTTAATCTTATCATCTTCTATTTTTCTGTGAAATCATTCATGGAAAGGCTCCCTAGACATGACCAAGAGTGAATGATGGAAGTAACTTGTGGATACGTATATACAATCTGTTAGGGATCTAATGAATTATTTTCTTCATTAGAAATTTCAACAGATACTGCATTGGTGTGGAAAATTATTGATCTCGAGTATCTGATTATGGCATCTATCTGTCAAATGTTTTAGCTAGCATCTATAAATTCGAACACATAGTTTGCAAATTATTTGCTCCAGATGTGAAAATTAAGCTTTGCATTGTCTTGACATCATAAAATCCAATGTTGCTTCCTCATAATCAAGGTCTGAAGTAATATGAGGAACTGAGGTTTCTCA
This sequence comes from Primulina huaijiensis, assembly GCF_012295235.1. Taxonomy (NCBI): domain Eukaryota; kingdom Viridiplantae; phylum Streptophyta; class Magnoliopsida; order Lamiales; family Gesneriaceae; genus Primulina; species Primulina huaijiensis. The sequence continues at coordinate 386,583 of NC_133318.1, read as the reverse complement.
CAAATTTCTTTGGGGTGCTATTTTTGATATTTCACCATGTTATGAAAGAATCATCCACCAAATCCTATTTGTTTTTCAAATATTTGCTCTAGCCCTTCATGTGAAACTCATGTTACTTCTTTTGAAATATAATCATATGGATCTGAAAATGAGAAATCATGTATTCCTCAGTATCAAACAATGCATTCCATTAATGTGACTGCATCCATCCACAGTATCTTTCAACTAAATTTTTAATATTTCCTCGGTAAAAAAGACTTGAGTAATCCGCATTTCATCTCTAAAAGATGAAGAATTATGATTAGCATATTCTTCATGTTCCCAAGAAGTTATTCGTGTATTCAGTGAACTCCCCCAATAGTATTCATCCGTAGTTATTTGGGATGCAAGGAGCACTAAAGCGCTAGGGTGCCTTGGGCCTGAGGTGCAAGGAGAAGTGCAATCTTTATCGAAATAAAGCGCATTTTGCACAAATTTTAAAATTCAACATATATAAAGTAATTTATACGATTTGAATTAAATATTTCACAAAGATAACAAAAAATATAAATAAAAATCCATTAATTGATAATAAATCATAAACAAAAAACCCAAATTATCTCAAATTAATGAGTAATTCATAAGTGCATCATAGTATATTAAAGAAAAAAACTTCAAAAATCTAAATCATCAAATCCATCTTCATCATCCTCAATTGTATCATCATCTCCAGAAGCAAAAGCTCTATAATTGTATCCTTATGAATCCTCGTCGATTTCACCAAAATCAATTTCTTCCTCATCTTCATTATTATAATGATGGATAGTAGATCTTCTTTTATACAATCCATGTAATCATACCAGAATTGCTTCTTTATAGAGAATGGACCTTGAGATCTAAAATTATAGACATCTTCATCAAAATCGGAAACTAGTCCAACTTCACCCCAAGTCAAAGTATCATTATCAAAGCAAAAGAAATAAGGTCAATCGTATCATACATATCATATTGACCCCTTAAATGTCTATTATACTTGATATAAACCAAATCATTCAACTTTTTAGTTCCAAAATAATTTTTATTTTATAATGAAACTGCACATATTTGATATAAACTAACATTAGCTTTAAAATATTAAATTTATTTAATAGTTCATTAAATACTAATACTTAGTACTCACGTGTTCAAACACACTCCAATTTCGTTCACAAACAGACGAGACTTTCATGGCAGACACTTGCAATTTGTGTGTTGAACACCCATAAGTCACCACTATTCCGCTCGTAATTTTGAAATAAAATAACAAAAATTGAACATTAAAACTATTACATATCATCATATAATAAAATTAGAGATAAAAATATTGATTACCTGGTGATTTTCGTTTCTTCGTCTAACTGTCATGGGCATTTCAAAAAGTCCTTCAGCCTTTTTGTACATTGGCAACTGATACATGATCTTATCCTATAGCACCTTAGTTTCACACATATATCCTAGCGATATAAGTAGTGACCTTCATTCCACAAACAAATTATCCAACAATTTCAATAAATTGTTTAAAACTATGATAATTTGAGGCATTAAATGGAATTCCTGCATCATACAACCATCTAGAAACTTTTGCACAGCAGTCTCCCTCAGTTTTTTCTTATTTTCATCATACAACTTTATTTTATTTGCATCTTTCCAGTTTGTTTTAGTTTTTTCCCATGAAAATCAGGTGCAAGATTAGAACGTTGACCAAATGAAGCTGATTATAGGCTGTTTCTCTTTTGTTGGGATATCATCTTCGACTTTCAAATATTCTTGTTGTTCTGCAACTTCATCGAAGTGAGGGATCACATCCATTTGATTTTTCACTTTTTTCTTTTTTGTCATATAAGAACCGATTTCTTTTTAACGTGCTCTAGACATTTTTAGCAAGTTTTCATATTTCGAAGGACTGGTGATTCAAATTTTGACACTTTAACGGCAAGAACATGCTTTATTCTGAAATCATGCTGTAAATTACTCAAATAAAAAATTAAAAATATAAATACAAATTATAAAATATAGATATATTGTTGAAATACAGTAACAAGTGTAAACTTTGACAGAAACAATTGTGATTTTAATCCAGTAAGTTGTTTCTGAAGAATACAAAAGATCCATGCTCATAATTCAAGTAATTTCAGGTTGTTCATAATTCATATTTTGTAGCACGTTCAATGGCACAAGATAATGAACTGATTTTTTGCCCATATATGATATAATTATCTTATGAATCATGAATCCAACCATCCGACAAACAATGGAAGTTGATACCGGTGTTATGATTTTTGATGAAGCACACTATATTAATGGGGCTAGAAATTTACCTTGATTGGAATGTTTGTCACCAGAGGGAGATGCAAATTGTAGACGCAGAGGCGCAGAAAGAATTTGAGCGAGGCAGATGAAACGTACGCACGCAGATTGTAGGTTTTTATTAAACATTAAAAATGTACGAGCTTTGTTATTGGGCTTTAAAATTTTTTGGGCTTGAACTATTTTATATATGTATTATGTATCCACAAACACTCAAGTGCACAAGCGCGCGCCTACCAACAGCACCGCGCTTGTTTAAAGTATTGCGCATGGGAAATAACCCAGGCACAACTGGTGCGTATGGCTGTGTGATAGGCTCGTAATAGTTTGCATTTTTGTTGTCATATATCTCATTATTACCACTTTCAACGTGTTTAATTGACACATTTTTGTGTGATTTTATTGTAGGAGGAAGTTTTCTGCACTTGCGAGAAATTTGGGCTAAAAAGGATGATTTTATATCACAATTAAAGTTGCCGATATGATCTTAGTGGAAGACTTGAAGCAGAAAAATTCAGAAGTGGTGTTTGGACAAGACGTGATCACGCCTTGTGACTATTCTTCGGCTACCTAGTGAGATAATGAATTTTTATATCAAAGAAATACAAGTAGAGTTTTTTTCCATAAAAAAAATCTATATTTTTGGAGGATATTTTCTAGTATCTTTTAATTTTTAGATATTAGGTTTTACTTTAGGTTATTGGTCTTCTATGTTTCTGGGCCCATTTTTCTTTCTTTTGATTGCCCCTACAACTCACGTGAAGAAGGCACACAAGAAGATTGGAAAAAAAAAAAGGAAAAGAGAAACCTCCTCCAACCAAGAACACACGTGAAGAAGAGAAAAATAAAATGGCTCAAGGATTTTCTCTCCAATTTTCTCCACGATTCTAGTACTTTTCCTTTTTTTATTTATTTTATGGAGATATTAAGACAAGCCATGCGTGACTAATTTCTTAGTCTGTTTTAAGGGTTGTTTTTACTGTTTAATTTATCACTGTGAGATATTCGTTCTTATATTTAATATGCTTGTTATTCCAAGCATTTGTCGATTTATGATTTAATTCTATGAATATTGCATATCAATTAATCTGACAATTTAATTCGATATAGGATTTTCTACTGCTAATCATGAATTCAGTGATCCGTAATTTTCATGAATTATTGGTATACGAGTAGCATAGATTAGATGTGTTGTGCTATCATAATATATTTAATCTAAATAAATCAACAAAACTTGATTTATCAATTGCAGCTATCTCGGTTGTTAGATTTCAGGATTAACTGTTTTCACAAATATAAAAGCTATCGTTAATTAATATGGAACGCTATCGTGCCCAAATGGTTATTGATAAGTTTTGATGGGATGTTGGGTTCGGTCAATTAATTTTGGAAAACATAAAAATTTTAGCGGCTATCCCTATAATTCTAAGGTTAATCGCTTGGAACAACTTGAATAAATTATTTGTTAGTCGATGAAAAGTGATATAATTAAATAGTAGAACTCCCTTGAATCAGATCTTTCTTATATTAAATTCTTCACTTTATTCTAGTTGATTAATTATCATTTACATTTATTTCTTTCTTTTCTTGGATAAATTTAGTTTAGTATTTTATTAAATTCAGATCACAAAAGCCACCATTTTACTTATTTTTATTATCGAAAGAAATAAATCTCCCGTTCCTTGTGGATTCGACCCTACTCACCGTTGCACTTGCTATATTTGAAAGTAGGAAATTAAGTTTGGTACGTGGCTCAACGACAGCACACAAAATTTTAGCGCCGTTGCCGGGGAACGGTGTGGGGCCCCGAGTCCGACATCTGATATTAATAATTATAAATGTTACAGACTAAACGATTTAGTAAAATACATAATATGTGGTTCACAAACCAACATAAACAGTGTCAAAATAATTTAAAGGTCTCAAATATTTGAAATATAAGTTTTAACATGTCAAAATAAACTAGTGAACCAAAGAAATCCAAACATCATTAAGTAGTTCCTAAGACCCGAGAATCCCACTCTAACTCGTATCTCCTCGCCTGGAGCTGGACTCTGGTATCCCAAGCCTCGCCTCACATACCGTCAAGCAGATGAAAAGAAGAGGTAGCCGACGTGCCGTTGAGTCTAAACCCAGTATGATACAATCAATAACATATGAGAATTAAAATGACAAATAGTTCATATGAAATTCATAAAGATGCAATATAATGCAATGCATGATCAGAAGCTGTGGGCTATCAATAAATATCAAGATCAAGTGAATCACCTGGTCATAGGGTACCCAAGGCAAGAGAATCCCCCAGCAACATCCACCGACTCATCCGCTCGAGGTGGGGTGCTGTGTTCTACAATCCCAGGACTATGGGGCACCTATAGAGAGTGTTCAGGCCATAGCAGCGACCTCCGCATACACTATGCTAACTCAACTATAGCCTCATACGTCCAACAAATCAATAAAGCAAGGCGACCTCCGCCATATCAAATCTGAATCGACAAGTGGCTCAATTTGCAATGTAATGATGCAAATCCATATCATCATCTTGACATAATAATAAACTCATCTCAAGACAACAATCATCATCAAATCACAAGTAATTCATCGAGTCATAGAATTTTCAATTTAAAAAAAAAATGATACTTTTACCTCGTATGTTACCGACCGTAACATACCTTTCGAATATTACCAACAAGAGATCAAAATATATGGTTGAGAAGTGTCGCAGTCTACTCGATTCGCTATCAACCAACTTAAAGTAAATAATCTTGAGCCAACCCAAGTCAATATTTCAACCGAATCTTCAATACATAAATCAAGAACTCGGATTATTTATCAACACATAGCAATTTTTGTACAAAATTCATAATTAATTCGATACAACTTCAAATCAAGATCTGTATATTAGATATGCAAGAAAACTCAATGTCCAACAATTATTCATCAAAAACTTTTGTCAAATAAAGTCATTTACTCAGTCGTTCATAATCTGAAACATACAACATAATTCTCACGAATTATGCGCCAACACATTTTTAGCACACTTTAGTATTTTGAGCATAACTTCCTCAATATCAAATGGAATTAAGCCAATTTGTTATCATTTTGAAGATAAGACAATGCTCTATTTTATTTGAACATCAAATTCAGAATCCTAGCCAATTAATGCCAGAATTCGAATAAACAGAAGACATGGACACAAACTCGGAATTCTAGACCAGGTTTAGTAAACATAGCATATCTCTTTCATTTCGTCATGGAACTATGTGATTCTTGAACCAAATCGAAGCTAACTTGATGCTCTACAAGTTTGATGAAGACCATAACATCAAAATCCAACTAGAACCGTCCCATATACCCGAAATACAGTAAGCATAAAAACTGATCTTGCACAAAAACAAGAAACCATGATCATATCCATTTTAAATTCAAACCAACTCAAATACAACATCTTCAACATCTTAATATCTCAAATATCAACTCAAATATCAATTCTAAACTTCAACACATTTCCAAACTTGAATAAAAATAGGAAATACTTACATCCTTGTGAAGCCCGTGATGAGAGGATCACAAATCTACCTTCATTTCATAATTTTCTTGAGCAAATCTCCCTTAAATTGAAGAATAAGTTCAAAAATGGAGAGGTGAGAAATGTTTCGATGGAGGAGGAGGAAAAATGATTGGAGGATGAATGGTGGAAGTCAAAGTGTGTTTACATATTAATTTTCGCATCTGTTAGCGCCTCAGCGCCACTTTCTAGCGCCGCAGCGCCAGAATTTTCGTAGCTCTAGCACCTAGGCGCCACTATTCTAGCGCCACAGCGCATGAATAGTAACCCGATGAACAATAACTTTTTTTCCAATATTTTTTTAAGAATTCAGGCATTACAAACAGTACAATGTTAGTTTCTTTCGAGTTTAGTTATTTTATTTTCTTTTGTGCCTCGTTCTTCTCATACAGGTGAACTAGAATATATTCCAGAAATCAAGAAGACAACTAGAAGATTGACAAAAGAAGCAAGGCTATGGGGTAAACAACCATCATCATCATCATCTCCTGGTTTAAACATAGCATTGGAGTCAACTGACACTGAAAGAGAATCCGATCTTGATCTCAACACTGAAAGAAACGAGAGTGACAAAGAAGTAATGGCAGAACCAATTCAAAGAACCCTCAGGGAGTTAGCTAATCCTAATGTTATTCAACAGCCATTATGCATTCAATTCCCTACTACTGAAGCTACTTTTGAATTAAAATCGGGTTTGATTCATTTATTGCTTAATTTTCGTGGTTTTGCAGGTGAAGATCCTCACAAACATCTGAAAGAGTTTTATATTGTGTGCACATCTATTAAACCACAAGGGATTACTAAGGAGCAAATCTCATTGCAAGCTTTTCCATTCTCTTTAGCCGACAAAGCTAATGATTGTCTCTATTACTTGCCCTCTGGGACAATAACAACTTGGGACAATATGAAACAACAATTTTTGGAGAAGTTTTTCCCTGCTTCATGAGCAAAAAATATCAAGAAGGATATTTGTGGGATTAGACAGCTGCAAGGGGAGACTTCATATGAATATTGGGAGAGATTGAAGAAATTTTGTGCGAGTTGTCATCAACATCAGATTCCAGAACAGCTCTTAGTTCAATATTTCTACGAGGGTCTCTCACTTTTCGATAGGAACATGATTGACGCTGTAAGTTGAGGTGCATGGGTAAACAAAACACCTCAAGAGGCACGAGCTCTAATCTCCAACATGGCTGCCAATGCACAACAGTTTGGGACTAGGCAAGATAACCCCCCACTGCAAGTTAATGAGGTAAGCGCTAATCTTATTGATCAAAAGTTAGATTTTTTCACATCTCTTTTGGAAAATTTGGTTGTAGGACAGGTACAACATGCTAAAGCTTGTGGTATATGTGTGATTGTTGGACATTCGACGGATATGTGCCCCACATTACAAGAAGATCCCACACAACAAGTTAATGCAATTGACGGATGTCCTGGACAACCTCAGCGCCAGTACGATCCATATTCTAATAGCTTCAATCTAGGATGGAAAGATCACCCGAATTTCAGCTATAGGAATCAAGGAGGCCAACAAGGATATCCACAACAAAATTTTCACAAACATCCATCACTTGCGAAGCCTCTAACTCAGGTATGTCCCTAGATGAAATTGTAAAGGCCTTAGCTGAGAACACTCAAAAATTTCAATAGGAAACGAGGGCTAGCATTCAGAATTTGAGAACTCAAGTGGGACAGTTGGCGACCGCAATTCACAAGTTGGAAGCACAAAATTTAGGTCATCTACCTTCTCAGACAGTGGTGAATCCAAGGGAGAATGTGAGTGCAATTACTTTGAGAAATTGTAAAGAATTGGAGGTTCAAGAAATTGGAGTAAAAGCATTAGCCATGCAAAGGAAGAGAATGAGATAAAAGTTGAAGATAAAATAATCAATCAAGATGATGCTCCGAAAGGTAAGTTTTCTCCTCTATTTGAGTATAAACCTATTCCCCCATTCCCTATTGCATTGAATATGAAATGTGAAAGTATTAAGTAGTTGAATGACACTTTTCGTAGAGGCGAGGTAAATATTCTTTCGTTAGATTATATTAAACCAGTACCTTGTTGTGCTGAATTTTTAAAAGAATTGTGTACTACAAAAAAGAGACATAAGTTGAAGGGGTGTAAAAATGAAAAGGTAGGAGAATATGTTTATGATGTTATTAAAAAAACTATTCCTATCAAATGCAGTGATCTAGGTATGTTTTCTATCCCTTGTACTATTGGCGATATTAGACTTGAAAAGGCGATGTTGGATTTGTGTGCTTCTATCAATGTCATGCCTGATTTTGTTTATAATTATTTGAAACTTGGACCTCTGACTGAAACCGGTATTGTGATTCAGTTGGCTGATAGGTCCACTGTTTATCCTAGAGTTGTAATTGAAGATGTTCTTGTGAAAGTTGAAAATTTGGTTTTTCCTGCTGACTTTTATGTGCTTGACATGAAAAATGATGATTTGAATAGTCAAATTTTGCTAGGAAGACAATTTTTTAAAACTTCAAAGTCTGTCATAAATGTTAATAGAGGTACACTTACTATGGAATTTGATGGTGAGATTGCTAAGTTTAATATTTATGATACCATGAAATATCCTCTTAGTGAAATCACTATTAATACTCTTGATATCACTAATCACTTGTCACAAGAAAATTCGGAATTTGTGGATAAGAATGATTTAGAAGATATTATTGAAAGACCTGTTGAAAATTCTAACACTAGATTTTCTCTCTCTGATTCGCAGACATCTAAAATTGAGCGAAAACTCCCTCCAGATTGACTCAAGCATGTACTCATGAAAAAAGGAGGAAATATTCAAGGGATAGGGATTTCCAAGAAATTCAAAGAAAACAGGCACATACTGAAATTTGCTATGAAAATATTCAAGTGGAATAAAGTGGACAAAGTGATCATCTATGAACCACCATGAGCAACAAGAAAGAATGAATGTCAAGCATAACGACATAAAAAAGTTGCGCTTTTAGAAGGCAACCTAAATTTTTTTGGTTTTTATTATTTTGATTTTTTTATAAAAAAAATAGTACAATTTTGTTACCATTGTACAGAAGATGTCTTCTAACAAAGAGTGACCGCGTTTTATAAGAATTTCACTTCTGCATTTTGAAAAGAAAAAAAAAATTGTCTTACACGCAGTAGATGTTTTCTAGCAAGACGTGGTCACGCCTTGTGCGAAAACATCTTCTGATTTTGAAAATTTTTGGCCCTACACGTAGAAGATGTCTCTTAACAAGGCGTGATCACGTCTTGTAAGAAAACATCTTTTAATGATTGTCTCGAGGGAAAATAAAAAAAATTTAAAAAAAAACAAAATTTACGTTTCTTTTATCTAACCCTATTTGTTCTCACCCCACATTCATCTCTTTTCAGCCGCTTCCATCAAAGTGCACGAAACAGCGTTCACCCACCCTTGTTAGTGCAAACGATCCCACCGCCCTATGACGTCCAACAATTTTTAGGGGAGTTCTCTAACTTCCTTTGCGTTTTTACTGTCTGCGTTGTGTATCTATTTTTTGTGTCATTGAGGACATTGCCACATATAGGTGTGGGAGGGGGTGTATAGCTTTATTTCTAGTTTCGATTTCTATTTTTTTTTTCATTTTTTGCATGTTTATTCGAAAAATGAAAAAAAATTATGAAAAGTGAAAAAAAGAAGAAAAGCGAGAGAGTATAGGGCAGAGTAAAGTTGTTTGATCCATAAAGAATCTAGTGTTTATTTGTTATCTCTCTCATTTGAATCTTGAATGCCTCTGATGCGAGTCTATGAAAATGCCTGATGTTTTCTTTGCATGCAATTGATTTTGCATTCTTACTGCTTCATTTATGGGTAGTTACTCTGGATGATGTGTTGAAATGATAAGTGTATGAGGTCTATCACACATACCGTTTTCTTTGGTGAGCTTTGAGTCTATGAGCAAACATTATATCATGCTCCATTTTATTTGATTGTGTGTTGGTCATGTATTGTTGATTTTTCTTGAACTCGCATTGTTATACGTACATGTATTTGTTGACACCTTGTGATGGATTAGAGGCACAAACAAAGTAAAGGGCATTAGGTTCAAACCGTTTTCTTTCGCATTATCAGTGCCGTTCTTTTGAGCCTACCCTGATTCATCTACCCATAGTGAGCCAAGTTCGAGCCTTAGCCTATTCGTTGGAAAATAACCATGTTACAAGCCATGATAAATCTCTTTTTTGTTGGTTATCCCATTATTTGAACTTTGAAATTTGAGAATCATACAAATTTTTCGCATTTAGCATCGCTTGGAGCCAAGAAAATGCAAATTGTTTAGATCAAATAATTAATGCTCAAAGTCGTCGTGTCACAAACAAAATTTCTTATGCAAAAATGAAAAAAAAATGAATATATAAAAAAAAAGGGAGTGAGAAGGAAAATAAGAGCAACGAAGAAGAAAAAAATGTTCTTGGATGTTATAACGAGATTGAAGATGTTATCGTTAGCTGGATGCAATTGTCTTTGTAGAAAATGCGTATGTGTTCTTCAGTTCCATAAACCGTTGTACTTCTTTCCTACCTGACCTCTAGCCACAGTACAACCCATTTATAATGCTTGTTTGTGCGTTTCAATCCATTCATTTGGGGGAGGACGTGATATATTTGCAAGCTTATGGTAAAGATTTTCAGTGTTTTGACATGAGAGCTCCTTGATACATACCTAGACACTTACGAGTGAAATGAGAGAATCCTATGAGGAGTTTTTGGACCCTATGCATTTTTATTTCTGCACGTTCGGCTCTTTTATGCTTGAGGACAAGCATGGTTTAGGTGTGAGAGATTTGATAAACTCGTAATAGTTTGCATTTTTGTTGTCATATCTCTCATTGTTACCACTTTCAACGTGCTTAATTGACATATTTTTGTGTGATTTTATTGTAAGAGGAAGTTTTCTGGTCTTGCGATAAATTTGGGCTAGAAAAGGTGATTTTATATTACAATTAAAGTTTCCGATATGATATTATTGGAAGACTTGAAACAGAAAAATTCAGAAGTGGTTTTTGGACAAGACGTGATCACGCCTTGTACTTCGGCTGCCTAGTGAGATAAGGAATTTTTATATCAAACAAGAAATACAAGATAGAGTTTTTTCCATAAAAAACTCTATATTTTTTGGAGGATATTTTCTAGCATCTTTTAATTTTTAGAGATTATGTTTTATTTTAGATCATTGGTCTTTTATGTTTTTGGGCCCATTTTTCTTTCTTTTGATTGCCTAAAACTCACGTCAAGAAGGCACACAAGAAGATTGGAAAAAAAAAAAAAGAGAAGCCTTCCAAGACCAAGAACACATGTGAAGAAGAGGAAAAAAAAGGGCTCACGGATTTTCTCTCTAATTTTCTCCACGATTCTAGTACTTTTCCTTTCTTTATTTATTTTTATGGAGATATTAAAACAAGCCACGCTTGGCAAATTTCTTAGTCTTGTTTAAAGGTTGTTTTTACTGTTTAATTTATCACTGTGAGATATTCATTCTTATATTTAATATTCTTGTTATTCCAAGTATTTGTCTATTTATGATTTAATTCAATGAATATTGTATATCAATTAATCTGACAATTTAATTCGATATAAGATTTTCTATTGCTAACCATGAATTCCGTTATCCGTAATTGTCATGAATTATTGGTATACGAGTAGCATAGATTAGATGTGTTGTGCTATCATGATAAATTTAATCTAAATAAATAAACAAAACTGGATTTATCAATTGAAGCTATCTCGGTTGTTAGATTTCAGGATTAACTGTTTTCACAAATCTAAAATATATCGTTAATTAACGCTATCATGCCCAGTTGGTTATTGATAAGTTTTGACGGGATGTTGGGTTCGGTCAATTAAACGTAAGAATTTTTGTGGGACCCTTAACTCCTAATCGTTATTACAATACAATCTAATTAGGGTTAATTAATTACAGCGAAAAACGAGTATAAATTTTCTTTATAATGAGCCCAAAACATGTCAACTGTAATTATAATACTAAAAATAGTATATAATATAATCTCGTCTCAACATGTCACAATATAAAACAAGACCACACATAATCCAGATCAAATACATACAAACAAACTCATATCCTCGGGACATACTCCGGTATATAAATACATAAACATATATACTGAGAAAGACCACTAAACCTCAACTTAAATTGTGATTCCCTCCAGAAGTACCCTATCCGTTCTCCTAATATCCTGGAGTACCTGTCATTGTCCACATAAAAAGACAACAACAGCCCCATCTGGGGTGAGCAAAGCTCAGTCTGAAGCAACCACAATATATACCACAGATATCTAAACAATGATATATGATATGCAAATCATGTATGTCGTGGAGGTATCAGGTCAAATGCCCATCCACTGAGCACATGTCAAAATCAAACGAATCGATATCAAATCAATGCTCGAACTGGCATAATGGCCTCAATCAGGGATACTCATATGATAACGTCGACAAAGCGTCATCAAATCCCAAATCTCAATCAATTATCGGGGCCACAAATGACTATGATTTAAGGGTCATGTAATACCAAACATAGCATCGTGTTCACAAACCTCATAATCAAATCAAATCATATCAGGTTATCCAAGGATCATAGCTTAACGTGCATGTCATGTATGCCACATAAACTCAACAAATAAGGCATATAGACATTTATAATACAATCCAATCGATCAAACATATATCATACAATACAGATACCTGTCGTATGTTACCCGGTCGCAACATACCTCAATTCTTCCTTCCAAGCGATGTAGTTTGAATATATCAGTATAAAAATTCTATCTACATCAATAACACATTTTATTCAATCAATAATTTCATTCAAATTCAATAATATAAGTTTCAAATATCTTTTGAAACTTCGAAAATTCATATTAAATCAAAATTGTAACATAATTCAATTTCGACTTCAAAACTTAGTTTCTTGTCGGCTATTCTACCACATATATAATCAGAATTAATAACAATTGACAAACAATTCTTCAATCTCAATCCAAAGATTCAAATTCCATAATTATAATAAATTGGGAATAATTCAAAATAACATCACTATAATCATCTCTTCTTCGTTAAAATCATACACTATTCAATAATCTTCAATTTCCAGTATGATTTAATAATTTATCGAATTTACTCCAAAAATCGACGAATTTCAAACATCACCAAAAATATAAAATTTATACCTCAAATCGAAGATCTCGTGTCAACGATCCCAAAACTGAAGTCGGTTCGTCTATTGGATAAACCGATAAGTCGCAAGATCGAAAAGAAAATCGAAATCCTAATTACATTATAATAATATAATATAATATATAATATTTAACATTTTAACGTCGGTGTATCCTTTTGGACCAGTCAAACGATCACATTTTCCAAAACTCAAAATATGAAACTTTTATATCTTTGAGTTTTCTACGTTATATCCAAATTTCAAATCATTTCGACTTTATATTACCGAGGTATGTCACTAATTACCATTTTATCCTTAAAATTAATTTTTTATTTTTCAACTTATTTACAAAAATGCCATCATTGAATATTTTTCAACTTATTTACAAAAATACCATCGAAACTATTTTAAAAGTTGTTTGACTATTGTTTAATCTTGGGGTCTTACAATTTTAGCGGCTATCCATATAATTTTAAGGTTAATTGCTTGGAACAACTTGAATAAATTATTTGTTAGTCGATGAACAGTGATATAATTAAATAGTAGAACTCTCTTGAATCAGATCTTTCTCATATTAAATTCTTCACTTTATTCTAGTTGATTAATTATCATTTAAATTTATTACTTTTTTTTTCTGGAATAAATTTAGTTTAATATTTTATTAAATTCAGATCACAAAATCCCTCATTTTACTTATTTTTATTATTGAAAGAAATAAATCCCCGGTTCCATGTGGATTCGACCCTACTCACCATTACACTCGCTATATTTGAAAGTAGGAAATTAAGTTTGGTAGCTTAACAACAGCACACCACTGTGCCGCTAGCACACACCTTTTATAACTATGTATTCACCTTCTACTTCTTTAAATCTTTTCTCGACAGAAATTGCATGAGAAATTCATATCTTAATTTGTGAAATTTCATTATATGAATCTGAAAAATTTTCATTCCAAGTATTCACTGAGTGCATTCTCTTTCAAAATTTCATAAACCTACTGGAATTTGCAACATCATTTTGTCATTCTCAGTGTTTCCTCCCTTTTCGGGGGCATGGTCCTTCTCATGTGATTGATGAATTCATTTATGCTTCTCACTAAGCTTAGGAAATTGGAGGCATCTTGGTCCCACGGGGCGGGTTTACACTGAAAAATTGTGGGCGTGTCATTTCGTTCCAAATTTTTGAATAATATGATTTTCACGATCAAGTGTTGTAAATCACGATTCGATTGTTAATCATAACTCATTCAGTAAGTCACATAGCTAATAGTTTAAACAAGGAATCTCATAAAATTTGCAGAAGAAATCCATGAATAACATATAATTTAATTATGTTATTGTGAATCGGAATAATGTTTTTACAACTAGAATTGTGTAAGTAAAGAAAGGTTTTAAGTACAAAATGTTTATGGCGTGAAATCATATTTCTGTGTACATATATTATATGAAAATAGGAAACCAACACCGCTCTGGCTCTACTACTGCTTGTAGTCGAGACAATGGTATAAATCTTTTCATGAATATACTTTCATTTCGGTAATTTAATTCGCATATTAATAAACATAAATTGTTTTTTTTTTCAATGCAAGCATTTGGGTTAACATTTTCCCCAATATAAGCACCAAATCAAGATTTTTTTTTCAGCAGCATAGTTCTGTTATTCTCGTTAATACTCAAACAATTTTATCTCTTTCATGTTTTCAAAAACCATGGAACCTGATGCAATCCGGGTGAAATGGATGAGCCGGGTCGGATAATCCACCGGATCTGCTATCAAGATAATGAAAGGAATAAGAGCAGAATGTCTGGATCGAAAGCTTTTTTTCTCGGATAGCTGGAAAGATCTGTAATCAAAAAGATAACCACGTGAATTGGCGACGGAGGGGTGTCCGGCGTGATCACTCCGATGCTTAAGTCAGTGAATGACTCAATAAAAAACCAATAAAAACCAAGTGATGGCTGTAATATTGGTGTGAATAATAAATGTGTGCATTCAATATCTGAATAGAGAGTAAATACAAGAATGGAACCTGGTATTTATAATAGAGGATGTAATGATGACCTCGTTATTCGCGCTACTCATTAATTATAGTAGGGCGGCTGATTATACCCTATTATTCTGACATGTCAAATCTCATACTAGTCACATCCAACACACCTGATTTTGTCAACCACTTGGATTAGTGTTAGAGATAGGACGGCTGCTCTCACCCTATTCTGCTAGAACACTCGAGTGCGATGCTTACATCGAGGTAGTCCGGGTAGGGGACTTTCTGGGAAATGGCCCAAGAGCCCGGACATCTACAACCCAGTGATAAGTCGTCCCGGGTGTTCAATGATCCGGCCTCTAATGAGCTTCTCTGTAGATTCTCCCCGTCGGTCTGTGCTCCTAGTTTCCCGAGCTGTCCGGATCCTAACTCTCTTGCCGGCTTGTCATGCTACCTCGGGTCATCCAAGACCTGGGAATAATCAAGGTCCCTGACCCGGGCACTTTTTCATGTCCATGTCCCGAGACTTATCCATGGTCCATGATACCACGGGGCATCATCAAAACCTATTCCTGATAGGTTTCAGCTTTGAGTGGATAAAGCATGTCATAATTGGATACATAATATAACAGGACAAATGAATAGGGGGTAATAACTTGTGGATCCTTCTTCAAGCAGATTTTCTTTCATCGAGGGAAGTCTCTCTTTGGCTCCATCAGTTGACAGCAGGTGCTTTGTCTTCTTTGCATCATCTGCAGAAAAGGTTTGTCTTATTTTTTTGCCGTAAATTAAAAGCAAAAATTATTTTGTGAAAGAAACATAACAATCTTTAATTAATTTTCTGACCAAATTAGCAAACATGTCGCAGATAGTAATCAATCGACCAGATTTAAATCCAAAAAATTAAAACCATTGGTCGCAAGGGCATTAGTAAAAAGCCAAGTATTGTAGCCAAATTTAAGATGCATCATTCAAATGATGAAGCTAGAGTTACGAATCACGAACATATGCCTAGCTTGATGTAACCGCACTGGAGGAGGAATTTGACGAGCCAGGAATCTATATATCCACTCATGTGACAAAAACTGTTATATTTTTCTTCGTGTTTGATATCATGTTGAGCACGAAGAAGAAAAAATGACGAAGACATTGTGGGCGTGTTCTGGTTTACTGCATAACATGTGGGGGGAGCTGTTCTTAAAGCAAATTATCTTTTAAATAAGGTGGCCCGAAAAAAGTAAGGTAAAAGTCCATACGAGTTATGGGAAGGAATAACTCCTTCTTATCAATATTTGTGAGTGTGAGGGTGTCTTGCAAGGTAGCAATGTCCACTCCGAAGAAAGGAAAGATAAGACCAAAAACTGTTGATTGCATTTTCATTTGATATGCTCAAAACAATAGTGCTTATCGTTTTCTTGTAGATGAATATCAAAAACCTAATACAATAATATGATAATAGAATCTAGAAATGCTTTTTTCTCTGAACATATGTTTCCATGCAAATCTAAGGAAAACCAAGTTCTTCCAAGAGATCATATGAGACAATTGAAAAAGATCAAGAGGTTAACCATGAGGTTGAAACTAGACGGAGTAAGAGAGCTAGGACAGAGAAGTCCTTCGGTCCGGATTTCATCACATTCATGATGGAGAGTGAACTTCAAAGCTTCAAGGAATCGACAAATTCATCGGAGGGACCTCAATGGAAAGATGATGTCAATTGTGAAATAGAATTCATTTTACAAAACAATACATGGGAATTAGTGGATCTTCCTCCGGGAAGCAAACCACTAGGCTGTAAATGGATTTTCAAATGGAAAATGAATAAGATGGAACCACATATAAGTATAAAGCCATATTGGTAATCAAGGTTTGCCATCAACGTGAAGGACTTGATTACTTTGACACGTATTCTCCTGTAACGAGAATAACCTCTATTCGTGTGATACTTGCAATTGCCGTCTTGCGGAATCTTGAGGTACACAAAATGGATGTAAAGACAACTTTTCTACATGAATATTTAGAAGAGGAAATTTACATGGAACAACCTGAGGGATTTTCTGCAACTGGGCAAAAAAATAAGGTTTGCAAACTGGTGAAATCTCTATATGGCTTAAAACAAGCAACAAAGCAATGACACGAAAAATTTGATAATGTCATGATAGAAAGTGGATTTAAATCCAGTGAATGTGACAAATGTGTATACATAAATAATACTGAAAATGATTCATTTTATTTCTTCACGTAGATGACATACTTGTCATCGGTAGCAATGATAAGATGATTAAATCCACCTAAAAGTTTTTGAACTCAAGATTCAACATGAAAAGTTAGGGATTAGCCGATGTGATCCTTGGAATTAAAATTCATAGGATATCATAAGGGCTAGTTCTAAGTCAGTCACATTATATGGACAAAATCCTTAAGAAATTCAATAAGGATGATTCTGCATTGGCTAGAACCTCGATTGATACTAGTCGACATCTATCAAAGAATTGAGGTGAGAGTATTTCTCAATTAGAATACATACTCTCGAGCCATTGGAAGTCTGATATACTTATTGAGTTGTACAAGACTAGACATAGCATATGCAATAAGCGAATTGAGTAGAGTAATACAGGACTTGAACACTGGAAAGCAATTATCATATTGCTAAGATACTTAAGATACACTCATGACAATGGACTGCACTATACTAGATATCCCGCTGTTATTGAAGGATAGAGTGATGCAAGCTGGATATATGATATGAAAGACTAGTACACGTAAACCTCATGCATGATTGAAACCTCATACATGATTGAAATAATTTAATTACTCAATTAATAATTTAGATGATGCATGTTATGTGTTAAATTATTTTAAATATATATATATATTTATTTTATTATGTAATTTAAAATATTTTCATTAGTTTTAGTTTCAAAAGAATATTCAATGCCTAACCAAGAAAGGAGATCTGAGACGATTAAGGTGTTAAAAAATTTAAAGTTATAATTTTTATTTTAAGTCAAGAAAATAAGAATTTAAAAGATTTACGAATTTTAGCATTTAATGTCTAAATTTAATTTATTGAGTGAAATAAGAGTATGTTAAGCATTTTAATTAGCAAAATTCGAAAAATAAGATATTTAAATACGTCCACTCGAAATAAAATATTTAATAATTATTTTTATGATTTAATTAATTAAATTAGTTAGTATTTAATTATGGGTAAATTTTAAAATTTTTAGAACCCTTAAATATACAAATTTCAAAACTTGGAGGACTTAATTAGTAATTTTAAATTGGGATTTAATTAAACTAAACACCTAGTTAATATTTCTATTTAAACCCAAGAAGAGTCCTACCCTAAATCATTCACCACTCACATACACTCACACTAAAACACACTGCACACACACTTTGGCCGTGAGATTCAAGGCCTAGGGCAGNTTTTTTTTTTTTTTTTTTTTTTTTTCAAATTCCTCCTAGCAGCAACCTTAGGCAATCATCACACTATAATCCTTGATTTATTTAGCCACTTTTCAAGCCAATAAACGCAACAATCCGTCTTCGTTCAGCTTCCGTTTTCCCACGCGTTCATTTATCGATATTTCGTGCGTTTTTAACGCAAAGGCAAGTCTAAACCTTTATTTTATGCATTGATCATGTTATACAATGTATTTTGAGACAAATTATGAATGAAAACACATTGTTTTGATTGTATGTATGCTAGAACTTGATTAAAACTCGTTTCGATACATATTATGCATGAACTTCTTCGTTTTCTCGAGTTTTTAATCTCTGTTTTCACTGGACCTATCCTAAGGTTTGATGCTATGTATGGTCATGTTTAGGGATGTGTTTATATGTCATTAGGTGGTCCATGATGGGGCAAAGGGCTGCTGGTACCATAAAAAGCGAGTAGAGGGCATGGTCGCGCTTATGGGGTGATCGCAGGTGAGTTCACGTCGGGTTCAATATAGGGCTGGGCAAGGGTGTGTGGATATGGTCTAGGTGGGGTCTTAGGGCCCCTAGGTGAGCCTGGTCTTGGTCTCTTAGGGTTTGGTTAGGCGGCAAGGGCTGAAGTCTCGATTGTCGCATGCACGAGTGATTGTGGCCGCGCGGGTGAGGGTGGTCACGGGTTGTGTGGATTCAAGGGGATGTGGTGCATTATGGGCTGGACCAGAGGCTTAATTTATGTCTAAGGGTTGAGTCTAGGGCTTGGTTCGGGTTTGTTTCGAGTTAGAATCGATAGAAAGTCGTACGGAATGAAAAAGTACCATAGCGTCAATCTTTGGGCAGCTTGTGTCTATTTGGTTCGTTGTGCATAGTATGGGTTTAGGCATGGTTCGGGGCTATTCTAGGGCCTTGGCCAGTAGTTTAGGATGTATTTTATGTATGGGTCGAGTCCCGAGTCAATTGGTACGTCCTAAGTGGTTCTATTTAATTGGGGAGTCGTATGTGTCCGAATATACCTTAGGGGCGGTTTTGGGTATAAATTTTAGTATGTTAGGGCCGCATGTCCAAGGACGATCCAACGAGGTTTACGATGTTCTTAAGTATGTATGCCATGCAAAATAATTATTTTTGAGGTATGCGATTGTCTTGTGGCCAAACTATGTTACATGTTTGGAAGCCGGAGAACGTGTGTGGAGACCTCTCCCACCTCTTTGGAGGAATTATATTATGTTAGGGAGTGGACATTTAATCCAAGGGTTGTGGTGATCCCTGCAGACCCAGTACTATGATTTAGTTTGATCAAATGAATTATATTATGGGCCACTTGCATTGAACAGAACTCTACGCAAAATGATTTATGATTACGATTATTATGACAAGCATGAAAATATAATTTTTATGAAAATGTTTATGCAGGAAAGTCATGTTATACATATTTATGTTTATATTATGCTATGTACGAGCTATGTTAAAATTGCATGAATTTTATTATGTATTACTTGTTATTTACGATTTATGCATGCTGAGTCATTAGGCTCACTAGACTTGATCGATGCAGATAATGTAGTTGAATAGACGGGAGGTGATGACCAGTGAGCAGGCTCGGGCCAGCGACAATGCAAACCCGAGGACCTTATAGTTCACGAGTTTTATTATGCATATTTTAAAACTATTTACTCTTCTTTTATTGCACCGATTTTGGTGATTATTATGCTGAACTTTTATATTATGTTGGATTTTTCAAATTATGGTGGATGTTTTAACTTGATTTCATGGTTGTGGTATTTAAAATGGTGGAGTTTTAATATTAATTTTATTTTGGTATGCGTGGTGACCATTAAATTGTTTTACGTGTTAGATTAATAATAAATTATTTCAAAAAAAATTTCAATTTTTTCCGTAAATATTAAAGTAGTAGTATTATAAGATACGGTTCCTGACAACCTAATCGCACTAATTTGTAGAATCACTTTGGGGGTTATCTCTAGTTCATTCCTATTATAAAATAGTGAATGTTGAGGATAAGCTTATGTGTAGGACAGAACGCTTTCCGTTTTACCAAAAGCTATAACTGGTGGTAATGGTGCAACTCAAATATTTTAAACCGCACAGCAGCTCAAGCACCACGGTTCGATCGTCATTTTACCAAGCAGGGAGAATTATTGAACCCAAAAATCTCCCTCTCAATAATTGTACTGCTTGCAATCAATGGGAATCGAACACGTGACATTGGCTCTGATACCAATTGCAGGACCAAGCGCTTGCCGCTTTATCAAAAACTATAGCGGGTGGTAATGGTTCAAATCAAATCTTTTGAACTGCACAGCAGCTCAAGCACCGCGGTTCGATCGCTCTACCAAGCAGGGACAATTATTGCACCCAACATTACGAATTTTAATGATTCTCATGAGAAACAATATAGAATCACCTATGTGATAGAGAAGTGAGGCCGCTTCGAAGGAATTGCAAGGCTCAATTCTAGACCCTCTTGCAAAACCAAGAATGTGTCATGGCCAAAACGAACACAATCATGAGAAATTAATAATATCAGAGAGGGTCATGTGTGAAGTATATCTTAATTTACACAAACAACTATACAGTTCAAAGACATGATGTCTACTGTCAACCAGTGAATTAATGTGCTTTCACAAAGGAAGGTTCAAAGGGCAACACCTACCTATCCTATGCAAGACTCAACCGTTTTTCGACTTATGTGCAAACGTACGAGCGCGACTTAGATTTGTCGAATGTCGGATCGATCAAGGCAAAAATCGCGTAGCTAGGCTATGCCATGCCACCTTTTATTATTTTTTTTGGAAGAGACCTTCCACGTCATGTAAGACCTTTCACATGTCTTACTGTTGGTGCTCAATCTGACTGGATGTTCGTGCTTCGTATGTTTGCCTATTGATGGCCACATTTGGCCTTTCATATGGATGCTAAGTAAAGGATGTGTCAAGCTAGAAAACACACCAGAAACATCCACTTTCTCTCTCGTTCATGCTTTTTGTCTCCTGCTTACTCCATACGCAAACTGCTTGTGGTTCTGCTTGTTCCGCTGATAAAGTTCAGGTACTATTCGTTCGTTATTATGGTGATATAAGGAAAATAAAACACATATTTTTCATTTCTTTCAAACTAATAGACTTCGATAAATCATAGGAATAATTAAATAATTGTAGCAGACAAACAATGAATATACGTACATTGGCGTGGATAAATAGTTAACATGATAAATGCAATATATATAATACTATCGAAATTGATTAATCAACATTTTCAAGTTCTTTCAATTAATCCAATAATCTTACCAAAAAGTTGAAGGCAGAACAAGTAATCTAATTAGGTGGTTGGAAACAAGGCCAAAAGTATTGCTATAAGATTGCCAAATTTGGATTTATGGCATGAAAATGGTCGAAAAGGACGGCCCTCCCAACTTTGCGGAGGTGAATCCAAAGTTACTTACCATTCATAATTTTTAAAACATAAATATTTTTTTCATTGTAAATAAATGTACTACATGAAAAATGAACTTTTATTTAATATGATTGGCAATTAACATAATTAATTATCGTTAAAATATCCATATTTAACCTAGCATTCACCCAATTATAAACACGGATAAATTATAATATTTGGATAATGATTATTTTTTCACTTTTCTGAAGTTTTGATTGTTGGCACTTTAAATTTCATAACCACAACAAGATCTTTAAACATTCATGTCAAATTATCAGAAATAAATACTATAAAACATACCGGAATCCATAATAGCAAATGTGTTTTGGATGAAGCCTTCCACAACCAAATCTCCTTAATTCTTCAATGGATCAACAAGTTTCTCACTTTTGATTCCTATTAGAATTTCTTTAATTCTCTCTTGAATGGGGAAGGAAGAATAACTACATGTATATATATAGATTTGGTTTGGGGACTACAACCATTCAACATGTCCCTTCAATGTGGCCTTTGCAAAGCAATGTGTCCCTTGCCAAACACCACATTAAATGACACACTTTCATTAGAATCCCATCAATCCTAATACTATATGATTTCTACACATTAAATTCCATACTTTAAATATATAATTGAGTAGACTTTATAAATCACTTATTAGACTCAAAATTAATTAGATAGTATATATAATATAATTGTTATTTAAATATGTAAGCCCATTGAAGAAAATAATATTTCTAACAATCTCCCACTTGGGCTTCATATGTTTCTTGATCGATTATATTATATGGACTTGAATGCGCAAAAATTAACTATCCAATTTTCTTAGCAACAATCTGGTCCATCTAATATATCAGAATGGAATCAAAGCAATCTTTGTTACATTTATTCGTAACTAGATCCATCAATGGTCACCTTACTGATATATTCAATGACATAGATCAAGTATGGATGTGTAGCATGGAAATTACATGCAATGTGATCAACATGCCTAATTCCAACTAGTCCAACATTATTCTTTAATGAGATCAAATAAATCATAAGTAACATTCAGAGTTTAAGAATTGAACCAAATAATTTATTCTGCAGAACACAAACATAAAAATGTATATATGTACCAAAGAACATCAAAATACAAACTCCCACTAGACATGTACATCATCAAATAGTACAACACCCATACGAGCAGTATGCTCGTGAAAGACCTTAGGTGGTAATCCTTTAGTAAGCGGATCCGCAATCATAAAGTTTGTCCCAATATGTTCTATAGTAATTTGACGACTCTGAACTCTTTCTTTAACAACAAGAAACTTGATGTCTATATGCTTCGATTTTGAAGTGCTTCTGTTGTTATTGGAATAAAGTACTGCCGAATTATTGTCACAATATATCTTCAACGGTCTTTCAATGTTATCAACAACACGCAGCCCAGTGACAAAATTTCTCAACCATATCCCATGATTAGATGCCTCGTAACAAGCTACAAACTCTGCCGCCATAGTGGATGAAGCTATGAGTGTCTGCTTGGCACTTTTCCATGAAATAGCCGCTCCGGCCAACAAGTAAATATAGCCTGAAGTGGATCTTTTACTATCTTGGCATCCAGCAAAATCAGAATCAGAATACCCAATGATCTCCAAATTATCTGATTTCCGATAAGTGAGCATGTGATCTTTTGTTCTTTGCAAATAACGCATAACTCGTTTGGCTGCTTTCCAGTGATCCATCCCTGGATTACATAAATATCTGCCTAGCATTCCTACAATGAACGCAATATCTGGACGCGTACATACTTGGGCATACATCAAACTTCCTACAATTGATGCATAAGGAATTTTCTGCATATCCTTTTGTTCCAACTCATTTCTGGGACACTGACTCAAACTAAATTTATCGCCCTTAGCAACAGGGGTGTCTCCTAGAGAACATCCTTTCATGCCGAATCTATCAAGAATTCTTTCGATATAGCTCTTTTGTGATAACCCAAGAATGCATCGATGGCGATCTCGATGTATTTGTATACCTAATACAAAAGAGGCGTCCCCAAGATCTTTCATCTCAAAATTCTTGGTCAGAAATATCTTGGTTTCGTGCAATAAGCCTATATCGCTACTAGCAAGTATGATATCATCGACATATAATACCAGAAATATGTATTTACTCCCACTGAACTTATGATATACACAATCATCAACTTTGTTTACCTCAAAACCAAATGAGATAATTACTTGGTGAAATTTGTGATACCATTGACGAGAAGCTTGTTTGAGACCATAGATGGATTTCTTTAGTTTGCAAACCATTTTCTTTGGGTCGCCTGATACAAAGTTTTCTGGTTGCGTCATGTATATCGTTTCATCAATGTTACCATTAAGAAACGCAGTCTTAACATCCATCTGATGTAACTCTAAGTCAAAATGAGCTACAAGCGCCATTATGATTCTAAAAGAGTCTTTCGTTGAAACAGGAGAGAAAGTCTCTTTATAATCGATACCTTCCTTTTGAGTGAACCCCTTGGCAACTAGACGTGCCTTATATTTCTCGATATTGCCTTTTGAATTCCTTTTGGTTTTGAATATCCATTTACAACCAATAGGTTTGACACCTTCAGGCAATTCAACGAGATCCCAAACGTCATTTTCCATCATGGATTTCATCTCATCATTCATTGCATCTATCCACTTTTGAGAATTGGGACTTTGTTTGGCTTGATGAAAGTTGATTGGATCTTCCACCATGCCTATATCATTTTCATGTTCTTGGAGAAAAACAAAATAGTCATCCGAAATTGCAGTTCTCTTTTCTCTAGTGGATCTTCGTAATGGCATATTTTCTTCAGATTGTTGAGTTTGCACTACAGGAGTTGTTTCTATATTTTGTGGTTCTTCTATATTGCCTTGATTATCCAAATTTGCTTGATTATCTATTGTAATAATGTCATGACCATTTTGAATGACATTTTGACCATTATTAATTGCAACAAAAGGAATGTTAACAAATTCCTCTTCAAAAGCAATATTTCTAACCTTATCTCCCTCCACAAACTCAACTTCCTCAAGAAATTTTGCATTTCCTGTCTCGAAAATATTCTTAGTAGTAGGAACATAAAATTTAAAACCCCTTGAGCGCTCAGAGTAACCAACAAAGTAGCAACTTACAGTTCTAGAGTCCAGTTTCCTTTCATGAGGTTTGTAAGGTCTTGCCTCTGCTGGACAACCCCAAATATGAAGATGCTTAATGCTTGGCTTTTTGCCTGTCCATAGTTCATAAGGGGTTTTCGCTACTGCTTTGCTAGGAACTCGATTGAGGATGTAAACTGCAGTTTTTAAAGCTTCTCCCCAGAGTGATTCTGGCAAAGAAGAATGGCTAATCATACTTCTTACCATATCCTTAAGCGTCCTATTTCGTCTTTCAGCAACACCATTCATGCTGGGTGTTCCCGGCATTGTGTATTGCGGGACGATACCGCATTCCTCTAGGTATTTTGCGAAAGGTCCTTGACGTTGTTCACCAGATCCATCGTACCTGCCATAGTATTCTCCACCACGGTCAGATTTGACGGCTTTAATTTTCTTGCCAAGTTGATTTTCAACTTCAGCTTTGAATATGTTAAATACGTCTAATGCTTGAGACTTCTCATGGATCAAATATAGGTACCCATACCTTGAATAATCGTCTATGAACGTAATGAAATATTGTTGGCCATTCCATGAAGCTGTAGGAAATGGTCCACAAATATCAGTATGAATTAGTTCTAAGACATCCAAGCATCTGTTTGCACCTAATTTTCTTGTGTTTGTCTGTTTCCCCTTTATACATTCAATACAAATTTGAAAATTTGTAAAATCAAGGGGATCAAGGATTCCATCCGACACAAGTCTTTGAATTCTTTCTTTAGAGATATGACCTAAACGCTTATGCCATAGTGTGACGGAATCTTTATCAATTAATTTTCGTTTTGTACCATGTGAACTTGTGTGCAAGGTTTCATTAAATGAGACAATAGTATCCAATAAATATAGGTTGTCATG
This sequence comes from Primulina huaijiensis, assembly GCF_012295235.1. Classification (NCBI taxonomy): domain Eukaryota; kingdom Viridiplantae; phylum Streptophyta; class Magnoliopsida; order Lamiales; family Gesneriaceae; genus Primulina; species Primulina huaijiensis. The sequence continues at coordinate 360,567 of NC_133318.1, read as the reverse complement.
TAAAGATAAAGAACCAGTACCAATGAGATTTGAATTATGAAAAAGACTAAATTTATTATTTCCAAATGAACAAGAGTAACCAAATTTGTCCAAAACAGAAATTGAAATTAAATTTCGTCTAAAAGACGGTACAACATAAGTCTCTTCCAAATTCAAATAATGACTTGTCTTTAATAACAACCTAAAAGTTCCTATAGCCTCTACTGCCGCAGTTTCACCATTGCCCACATAGATGAATCTTTCAGCATCATTTGGCCGTCGGCTCCACAGGCAACCCTGCATAGACACACTTATGTGAGTAGTAGCACCAGAATCTATCCACCAAGTGTGTTTAGGTACAAAACTCAAATTAGCTTCAGAACAAACTAAATTGAGAAGCGAACCTTTCTTGATACGCCAGTTGGCGTACTTGGGACAATCTTTCTTTAAGTGATCTACTTTGCGACAAAAGAAACATCTAATTTCTGTATTCTGTTTCTTTTGCTTCTTGTTGTTTGATGTCCCAACTGCAGCTTCTTTTCCTCTTTTTCTTTTCTTGTCCTTAAAGGAAGTTGCTAAGTTTGCACTTTCGATTCTTTCTCGCTTTATCCTTTCCTCTTCTTGCACACAATGAGATATGAGCTCATTAAGAGTCCATTTATCCTTTTGAGTATTATAACTCACCTTAAAATGACTGTATTGCACAGGGAGAGAAATCAAAACTAAATGCACCAGCAAATCATCGGATAGTTGTAGCTTCAGTGCTTTTAGTTTGGAAGCGATATGAGACATCTCCATTATGTACTCCCTTATGTTCCCTTTTCCTTTATATTTCATGGACACAAGATTAGCCAAAAGAGTACTTGTCTCGGCCTTTTCATTCTTTGCAAAACGTTGTTCTATTTCCTCTAAGAACTTAGTAGCAACTTTCTCCTCGGACATAGAGCCCCGGAAAGTTTCAGGAATAGAGCGTTTCATGATCATAAGACTCATGCGATTAGAACGATCCCATTTATCCATGTTCGCCTTTTCATCGGCAAAACCCCCTTCAATAAGAGGTACAGGTCGTTCCTCCCGAAGCGCAAAGTCCAAGTCCATACAACCCAAAACAATCATGACATTCTCTTTCCAGTTCTTGAAGTTTGTGCCATTAAGCACATGAATGGAATTGATACTAGCAGATATAGTAGAAGCAGAAGTATTGACTGAACAAATAAAAGATAACATATCATGCTCGAAATTCATAATCACATCATCATTATAAAATAAATAAATATACATATGACATGATTAAATAATTCACATAATGGTGGGCCCTAAAACAAGATACCTAACACAACATTGATATTTAATCTTTGGACAAAATATCAATTGCAAGTGGTATTCTTGACATGGTAATCAAATACTTAATTAATTAAATTTACTCAAATAGTAAGTCTTTCTTTGGACCGACTTATTATTTATAATGTAAAATAATTAGGAATTAACGTACACTAATTAATATGTCTATTATTTGACCAAATAATAATCTTCTTTTGGGCCGATCATATTTTCATAAATAGTAGACACACATTATAACATTTCAATAATACCATAAATCTACATTATAGAGGTTACTTTGGCAACATATAATTTCAATCAATTTATATTGAAATATTATAACAAAATAATCCACAAGATTGGACATTAAAAAATGNGACATATAGATTAAAAATAATCAAATTCATATCATAATTATAATTAAATAGAAATTTATCATTTACGGTTAATCAATCAATCAATCAACTCAAAATAATAATTAATTGATTAATATTTATTTATTCATATGCCTTAACCGTTAATCCTAATCCTCACCCACTGTGACTACCTCTGTTGCCCCATACCGGCCAAATCGACAGTCGACAATCATAAGAAGGCCATATATACATACGGCATGAGTAAGATTGAATGGGGAGGAAGAAAACAAAGTACATATTGATTCACGGAAAAGAAGGAAAAAAATGCAAATTTGTGTCATTTTCTTCCAACAGTGACCAGATTCTAATAATTCAATTCAATTCAATTCAATTGAACAGAAACATTTTCGGTCTACATGACAATCATTAAAAAATGAAAAAAAGTAGGAAGAAACAAAATACATAAATGCATGTGGATACAAAATACATAAATACATGTGGATGAGCACAGATTCATTTACGCAATTCATCCGAAACAGTATAAAATTTTAATAATTTAACATGAATGATGGCTCTGATACCACTTGTTGGCACTTTAAATTTCATAACCACAACAAGATCTTTAAACATTCATGTCAAATTATCAGAAATAAATACTATAAAACATACCGGAATCCATAATAGCAAATGTGTTTTGGATGAAGCCTTCCACGACCAAATCTCCTTAATTCTTCAATGGATCAACAAGTTTCTCACTTTTGATTCCTATTAGAATTTCTTTAATACTCTCTTGAATGGGGAAGGAAGAATAACTACATGTATATATATAGATTTGGTTTGGGAACTACAACCATTCAACATGTCCCTTCAATGTGGCCTTTGCAAAGCAATGTGTCCCTTGCCAAACACCACATTAAATGACACACTTTCATTAGAATCCCATCAATCCTAATACTATATGATTTCTACACATTAAATTCCATACTTTAAATATATAATTGAGTAGACTTTATAAATCACTTATTAGACTCAAAATTAATTAGATAGTATATATAATATAATTGTTATTTAAATATGTAAGCCCATTGAAGAAAATAATATTTCTAACATTGATAAGAAATCTCTGTTTACCTTTTGTTTAGACAATTAAATAACCCCCAAATATATATTCTTGATCTCTCCGAGGTAAGCGAAAGATGTAGGTTGTAATATAGAGACCAGGTTTGGAAAAACTATAGACAGAACAGCCACAAATCCAGCACAGCGCAGCAACAAAAGAAGAAAGGGAGGATAAATCCAAGTCACGTTTTATTGCCTGCCTCGCCCTTCAACCTCAGGCCATGCACTCGCTTTAATTCTTTTTTTTAAATGTAATAAAATTATTACTCTGTCGGTTGACATTTTAGCCTTCGAAAAAACAATTACTTGGGTTCATCAAAATCTCATCTTAAATAAAACAAATAAAAGATGTTACGTACTGATCTTATGGTTAATTCACAAAATTAATGTATGTGGAGTGAGATTTATAAGTTTTTATTATTCATGATCTCATGTACATAAAAAAGTAAAAATTTAAGGAATTGTATTAAAGAAGAAAAAAATAGACCACACGTATCACCTTAATTATGAGTATTTTTAGCAACTCAACCTAGGCTCAATTGTAATCAACATAAAGTTCAAACTTATATAATTTTCTTCGAAATTTTGAGATAATTACGCCAAATATCATGTTAAATTTTCATTGAGCTAAATACCTACATGTGTAATGAATTTGGACATTTCGGTTTATTTGTTAATACGAAAATTGTGTCGATACCTCTGTGAAAAATATCGTTGAGCTAATATCCCTCTATGTAACATATTTAAATATTTTAGTCTTTCTATTGTTTTTTTGAACATGCAGACCCATGTCTCTGTGAGAAAATTATGCCAAATACCAATCAATTTTTTTTCGTGTATTTCATTCTTTTTTCCCTTCAATATAGGATTAATTAGCACAATTATGTTTAAAAAATTGTGGGAAAATTTGATTTGTAGTAAAAAAGAAAATTTTTAGGAGTTAAAGTGGCTAAAATGTTGAATAACTTCAAATTCTTGTTGAGTTAATACCATTATAAATGAGGGTATTAGTTCAACATTTTAAACAATTAATTATAAAAAATGCTCATCTTCTGCTACTAATCAAAGTTTTTCGCACTTATTTCGATTTAATTGTGCAATTAATCATATAATGAACGTAAAAAAAATGAAAACATGAAAAAAAAAAATTATGGGTATTTGTCGTAATTTTCTCGTAGAGACAAAGATTTGCATGCTAAAAAAATATAACAGAGACTAAGATGTTCAAGTCTGTTACAGATAAAGTATTATTTGAACGAAAATTTTGCAGAGAAATAGATACAGTTTGTGTATTAACAAAAAGATTGAAATATTTAAATCCGTTGTACAATGATATATTAACGGAACCAGAATTTCATTATTATGTCTCCAAATTTTCAATCGAAATCAAATGATGATTAGACCTTCGACAAACAGAACCAGAATTTCATTCTTATGTCTCCAAATTTTCAATCGAATCAAATGATTAGACCCTTCGGCTAGTACGTGGAATAACCAATATTATACACATGTCTATAACCATATCAATAGAATGTAATTTTTTTAAAAAATATAAATATATTATGAAACTTTGCTTGTGACCAGCCACGTTTTGTGATGGGTGTAGGTAGACCATATGTACTCTATAGCTTGCTTTACCCGACAACCTATGACTGATTTAACAGTTGGCATCTCCAACACCAACAAAACATAATAAATACCCAAATTAAACCAAGAAAATCAGACCAAAGGTTCAGAGTGTAGCCGCCGCCGCGATGTCAATCTCCACCACCATCGCTTCCTCTCCTTCGCCGTCGCGCTCTCTTTATATCCCCCGCCATGATCGCGCCAATTCCAACTGCTTCTTCTCCCCTCCGCGCCGTCCATTTTTCATCTCCTTCTCTATCAATGCCGCAGCCACTGACAGCGAAATCAACACCAAGTTTTTTTTCCGGGGATGGAAATGGTGGGATCGGAGGCATCAGAGGTGGAGGAGCTGGCGGCAGCGGAGGAGACAATAACAGTGAAAATGAAGGGAACGACGATAAGAACAAGAAGAAGAACAGAAATGAAGCTTTCATGGCGTTGGCAGAGGCTGGGAGGAATCTTGAGAGCTTGCCCGAGGATTTGAAGGCGGCCATGGAAGACGGAAGAATACCCGGATCGATCGTTTCCAGGTACTTCTGTCTGGAAAAATCTGGGTTTCTTTCATGGCTGATGAAGTTTGGAGGATTCAAGGAGAGATTGCTGGCTGATGATCTTTTCTTGGCTAAAGTTAGCATTGAATGTGGCGTTGGGCTATTCACCAAGGTACAATTAATTACGCCAAAAATATTTTTTTCTCTCTGTTACATTTTATTCTTGATAAATAGTGTGCATTCTAGTGCATGTTTCTTATTATGATTTTGACAAAATGCGTGTAGCGTGGCATGGAGCTGTCGAAATATTTTTGCTTCAAAGATCGTATATTAATAATTATACATGACATCAAGATTTAATTCATATCCTTTTTTAAATTCCCCGTGATGCTGATCATTTAATTTACTCGTTTTTTTTTTTCCCTCTGAAAAAGGTCTGTGCTTGGTTGAAAGGTTTTTAGGATATACGTACTGGAGAATAACAAAACCGCAAGAGTTGATAAACAAATCTATTTGATTCTTTTTGGCATGCATGATATATGCATGGGGACGTTAAGATTAGGTATTGACAGTGGATTGTGTAAATATTTTGATGTACATTTGTATGTGTGTGTACTGTTGGAGATTTAATAAAATAAATTTATAAATCATATGATTAAATCCATATATTACAACACGTCATGAATTTATGTCGAATTATCAGAAAATATAAATAACAGCAAACATGTACTATTGATTGATCTAGCGTCGGAGTTATGGATCTTCCAATGAAATAGATAATCGACCACCTTATTATTGCCTTAGATGAGAGAAGGATAGAGATCTAGAATATGTGAGTCGTATATATTCTGTGTTATTTTTCTGTGTCTTGAGGACCATAACCTTAGCAATCTTCGACCCATCATAAAAGACTTAATTGGGCTTGATTTCTACACATAAGGTGGATCATACCAATTTAATTAATACTTTGGAAACTCATAATTAATTAGATCACTTTATTTGGTCTTTCATTAAATAGTTTGTCCATGTACAATTAATTAAAGTATGCGAGCTAACAAAATAATTACAACAATCTCCCATTTGGGCCATATAAGCTATATGTATATTGTACATGCAAAAATTGGATTGAGCTCTTGCTATCGAAACCAAAATATTCCTTAACAATATGGTTTATCAGTTATACCAATATTGAACCAAAACAGTCATCGCTACATTGAAATCACTAGACACATCGATGATCACAATATTAGCATAATCAATAACATAGATCAAGTATGCATGTGTAGCATAGAAATACATAATTCAAAGAGAAATAACAGACTTCAACCAAATGCTAAACCGTAATGAAAGTCATCACTTTATTTCAGAGTAATTCAATTAAATTAACCTTAGTATGTACAGAAACTTGAATCATATCAAATGAGTCAATACTGATCAAACCGAATACAAACTCCCACTGTACAGACATATAAACTATATGGACAACACCAATGTGTGTCACATGCCCATAAACATCTTGGGTGGCCAACCCATGACAAACGCATCTGTAATTACAAAGTTTGCAATAACATGCTCAATTGACACACAACTACTCTGAATCATTTCCTTTCAACTAGAAACTCCATATCAATATATTTTGACTTTGACAAGCTTAAATTGTTATTTAAATGTTGAAACATTTCATGATCGCAATCTTGATTTTGATGTTAACAAAACTTGTTATTTTGTTTCTAATGGTTTATTGTAGTGCACAGGAAGTTGGAACTAATCAGACTTCGAATTGATCAGTTAATTGAGCCAAAAATGAAGCTATCAAGACGCAACTGAAAGTACCAGCTGATTGCCCAAACTGAATCAGTTCAACTGACATATCGAAGAACAATTCAGCTAATGTCCAGCTGATAGGTGGTTCAGTAGGAGAACTTCAGAAGCTTGGCCAGCTGATGAAGAACTCAACTGATGAAAAGCCCGACTGATCAGTTCAACTGAAAGCGTGAAATCAGTTCAACTGACAAGTCAACTGATTTAACCAGCCTAATTGAAGATCAGTCCAGATGACCAGTTAGGAGCGTCAGTTAGGAATCAATCAGCTGCAGATCAAGACAAGATTATCTAAAGTGGATTCTAGTTACGCACAAGGGTAAAAAACATCTGTACTATTGAGAGTACAATAATGGACGTTGCAGCAAAGCATAAAGCCAAAATGTTCCAGAAGACTGTCGGAAAAGTCGAGACACAAATTTCAAGGAAGACGTTCAAGCTACAACAGATACAATAATTGAGTATACTGTACGATCAAGCTTTCACGCCTATAAATAGAATATCAGTGAAGACGTTAAAAAAGTGAGTAAAAGAAGAGAGTGCACGCTTACTGCTTATCAGCTTTCAAGAAGCAATCAGCCCAGAGGGGATACAAAAAGTATCAGCTTAGTTTAGAAGCTCTTTTCCCTCATTGTGTGAGAACATCTTTTGGTGTATTCATTGTTCAGTTCTCACACTCACTTACTCACCACCACCACTCAAATACAGTCTTGCACAACGACATTAAACTTGTGTATATAGTCTTTGACACACAGACGTTAAACAAGTGTTGGCTGGAAGGTGCTGCCTTCAGTCTAGTCTAGGAGTTCATGAGTTAGGCAGTGTGTAAGTCCTAAGCTGGGTGGGTTTGTACAAGGTGTTGTATAAATCAAAGTCTTCTAGTGAATCCTGCCCGAGATAGTAGAAGGGGTGACGTAGGAGCAGTTGAAGTCTCCGAACATCCATAAACATATCTTGTGTATTTTACTGTTTAACTATTGTTTTCAAATTGTTTTGATTAGTTAGAGCATTCGTCAGTTCAGCTTTCACCATAACTGAACTATTATATGGTAGAACTGATCCCCTTCTTTTCATTTATTCAGATTACACAAGTTAAAAGGCTTTCAAATATAGCAGCTTTCTTCACGAAGGATTACTTCGAGTATTTTCTGCTTGGTACTTTAACCAAACTCGATTTAATTCATCGGTGTTAACATTTTTAGAACACGAGCTATTGCAACTCTTGGAGAATATTGTGTTTGAAGCACTTCTGGTGCCCAGCACACGATCTTTCATTAAATATAATGTAGCGGTTTTATTATCACAATTGATCCTCAATGGTTTCTTAGACCAATGATCATTGCCAGTAATAAAACTCTGCAACTTTATTTGGAGTCCAAATATCCAACTACTTCCAAATGTTAGATCTATGATATGTGAGCATAAAATCCTTAGTTCACTTTATGTATCGCATAACCCGATTAATGATCCAATGTCGGGTTTCTTAAATATCTTCCCAACATTCCAATGATGTACACAGTATCCAAACAGTGTTCTCTATAAATCCGAATGAGATTACCACCCGATAAAATTTATATTACCACATATGTAGGCATAGACATCAATATATTATTCTCAATGTTGACTTTCCAATTTACTCACTCCCACTAAAGTCAACATACGAAATTAGTTTGCATTTAATTGCATGATTTCATGCATGCATAATATCGATGTCATTAAAAATTATTGATGTTCAATTTATCAACCTTATCAATCAAAGAACTCATACCAAACATATTTGAATTTCGAAAAATTGAAAAGTTTCATTACCACGTGGATAAAGAAAAACTTGATTTGTCCAAATATGAAACTAAAATCAAATTTCGTCTAAAAAAAACAGTGCAACAAAAGTGTTTTCCAAATTCAAATACCAGAAAATAAAAAAACAAGTTCCTTGATAAAGCTTTTAAAAAAAAAACCAACAGTCATATTGTCATTTTCCATAAGATGTATCTTTCACCATCAGTTGACAACCGGCTCCTTAGGCAACCCTTTCTCTGCACGCCAATTGGCGTATTTTGGACAATCCTTCTTCACATACCCATCAGTCCTTTTGCAAAAAAAACAATTGATCACTTTATCTTGTTTCTGTTGCTCCATATGTTGTGAAGTCCCGAAGTTTCTTTCCTTATCGATCCGGTTCTTTTTCTTATTGATGCAATTACCTTGATAGTTAGATGCCAAGTGAGAATTTTCAATCACATCTCGTTTCAATCTCTCCTCGTCCCGAACGCACTGCGCAATAAGCTCATTCAAAGTCCACTTTTCTTTCTGGGTAGTATAACTTATTTTGAACTGATTAAATTGCACAAGCAGAGAGATCAAGACTAAATGCACTATTATGTCTTCCGACAATTCCAACTTGAATGCTTTTATTCGAGTCACAAAATTTGACATTTTTATTATGTACTCTCTTATATTCACTTTCTCTTTGTACCGCATTGAGACAAGTTTAGTCAGAATAGTACTTGTCTCGACCTTTTCGTTTGCAACGAAACGATCTGTTATTTGAGTAAGGAACTTTTTGACATCATTTTCTTCAAGAATCGCACACCTTATAGTATCTGGAATGGAATGTTTCATGATCATTAGACTCATACGATTTGATCGCTCCCACTTTTCCAAAGAACCCTTTTGATCAACAGTTCTTGAACTGGTCAAAAGTGCGGGGCGATCTTCCCTTAACGCATAGTCCAAATCCATGCAGCCAAGCACTATCATAACATGCTCTTTCCATTTCTTGAAGTTTGAGCCATTATGTACTGGAACGTTGTTCAGATTTGCAGATATAGAAGATGGTATAATAAAATAGAACAAAAAAAAAAACACTCACAATAAATTATAGTCCATGCATATATTTAAATTAAATAAATCACAATTAAAATATATGCATGCAGGTGGTGGGCCCATTAAAAAATACCTAGCACAACCTTGATATTTAGTCTTTGAACAAAAATAACAATTTGTAAGTAGTACACTCAAATATCATGGTTTTTAAATATTAATAATAAATTCGGCAAACAATATGTCTTTCATTGGACCGACAATTGCATGCATAGATAAATCCAAAATTATCACATATTAAGTACCACATATTGTGATAAAAAAATTTGGCCAGAAAATGACCTTCTTTTGGGCTGATCATTTTTCAAATAAATTTAACACAATTTAATATCATATAATATGTCTACAATCTGACAAGAAAATAATCTTCCTTTAGGTCAATTAATTTCTGCATATTTTTGACACTCTTTAAGACCACATAATTATGTGCTTATAATATGGCATGTTTAAGACCACATAATTATGTGCTTATAATATGGCCAAAAAATAACCTTCCTTTGGGCCGATTATTTTCTGCATAAATATAAACCCAAATTTTTTTTGGACATTTATTAAGTTTGTAATCTGGCCAAAAAATAGTCTTCCTTTGGGCCGACTCTTTTCGCATAGATATAAATGCACTCGAATAAGATATATTGTACACAAAATCTGGCCAGAAAATAATCTTTCTGTGGGCCGATTATTTTCCGCATATATCTAGATGCACTTTAAAATCATCTATTGTGTTTGCAATTTGGCCAAAAAAATAGTCTTCCTTTGGGCCGGCTATTCTTTCGCATAAATTGAAACACAGTTTATTTTGAACTTTAATAATATCTACATATCTCAAAAATCACGTTATTAACATGTAATTTAAATTTAACCAAATTTGATATACAAGATATTAAAATATTTGCACCTTATAATAATTCATCCACAAATATTTTATCGAAATAAACAATGACGATAAAATAATGAATAATTTCATATTAATTTTATTTCATGCAATTTAATCTTGAAATTGTCGAATTTAAGGGGGTGTATTCAATGTATGAGATTTATTGACTTTTAATGACTTTTGTAGATTTTAAAAGTCTAGATGTATTTAATTAAGACTTTTACATACTCTATAGAAGTATAGTGGTATCAAAATAGACTTTCAAAGAGTTTTAAAAAGTCAAGTGATATTCAACATTTATTTTTAAAAACTCTATAAAAGTCTATATGTATTCAAATTTTCAATAGATTTATAATAACTTCATAGAATTCATTAACATACAAACATTAAAACTTAAGGTACAACTATAAATTGAAAAAAATTGTATTTGGTTCAACCCAAAGATTTGGATGGATTTTGAAACTTCTAACTCATACACAAACTATTTATTTCTTTCTTTGTCGCTTCACATCACCTTTCTTCTTATCTTTTCTCCTCTCATCTATCTCTATCATTCTCTCAAATTTTTGAAGTGTATCTCTATATATATTTTCATCTTTCTTTTTCAATTTTTTCATTTTTTGGTTGATTTTTCATTTAATAATTTTTTATTTTAATATAATGGGAAATGTTTAATTCTAGAATTGATTTTGTTATTTTTAATTTATAATTTATACAGATTAATGTAATATTCAATAATAATAAAAGATGATCCAAAAAATATTGCTTAATTCTTAATAATTGAATAGTCTCGCAACAACCATGATTTTTTAAATTCTTTTTAGAATTTTCAATTAACATATAAGCTATGATATTTTTATACAAAATTATATCCACACAATGCTAAATAATATTCTTTTCACATGTAGATTATCAATTCAAAAATAAGATTACAGATTAATCAATTAATATATTTTAAAAAATTTACAAACATGCATATATACACATGTAAAGATTAAATGATTTAATTTTTAAATAAATATATTTATTTATTAATATAAATATTGAAAAACTATTTCAATCTGAATATGTTATATATGTCAATAAATTATTGGTTCAAAGAAATTAATAAAAAATAATATGTTATAATTAAGTACAAAATTTAAAAATTCTATAAAAAAATTTCACAAAAGTCTATAAAAATCTTGAAAAAAAGTTTACATGAATCCACATAAATCTGTTTATAAATATGTGAGAATCCATAAAAGTCAATAAAAATCTATCAAATCCATAAAAGTCTATCATTTGAAAAATTAATTAAAAATCATTAAAACTCTCAATTGAATACACCCCACTTAATTTCACAAATCATAATTGAGGAAGTCAAAATTTAATAAATTATCAAAATTCTGGATTTCAAAATCTTGTTCAAAATTAAATAACCAATAAAGGCCTTAAATTCAACCAAATCCCCAAAATTCGAAACCCTAACCCCAAAAAACCGGCGCCGCCACCTCCTACTCCGACGATGAAAGTCAGCGGCGACCATGACCCAGACGTCGCCTTACCATGTCCGACCACTACCATACCATATCAGACCACCAAGCGGCCTGAATTCGATCGAAATCTCCAAAAAAGAGGACGGAATTCGCGCGGCTAAAAGTTCCGAGATTCAGGTAAAAATTTCGATCATTTTACGGTGGTTTTAGATCAATACATGGTATGGATACAAGTTCCTAAGTGTTTCGAACAAAACGCCCAAGCATTTGCCACCGGAAATCGGCCGAATAACGTCCGATTTGCCCAAATCCGACAACCTATCCATAATTCGGAAAATTCGAATTTTCAATTTTTTGATTTTTTTTAATTCGAAAATTAGTCTAAATTTTGGATGTAAAATTTGAAAATACTAGATCCAAATAACATGAATTTATTCAGATCCACATTCAAAAAAATTTTTAAAAAAAATAGATCTGAATCCAAAAATTTATATAATAGAAAATCGTCTTAGATCTGAGAATAAAACACTTTTATGTTTCGATCCATCAATAAACAAAATTCTCATAATTCAACATGAACGTGGCTCTGAAACTAGTTGTTGGAGATTTAATAAAATAAATCTATAAATCATGTGATTAAATCCATATATTCTATGTTATTTTTCTGTGTTTTGGGACCATAATCTTATATAACTTTAGCAGTCTTCGACCCATCATAGAAGACTTAATTGGGCTGGGTTTCTACACATAAGGTGGATCATACCAATTTATTTAATACTTTGGAAACTCATAAATAATTAGATCATCTTATTGGGTCCTTTATTAGATAGCTTGTCCATGGGGACGTTAAGATTAGGTATTGACAGTGGATTGTGTAAATATTTTGATGTACATTTGTGTGTGTGTGTGTACTGCGTGCATGGCTAAAAATGCTAGCTGTAGTGTTTTTACATGTTTCGTTTTGCAACTTTGTTTCAGTATATTATTGTATTCAATCTTCAGTGGCAAGTATATATATGCTTGGTTCACAAATAACATTTCTTGGCTGGTCTTGTAATTGTCATTCATTTTCTTTTCCTAGACTGCTGCAGAATATCACAAAAGGAAGGACAAATTTTTCAAGGAGCTGGAAATTGTTTTTGCTGATGTGGTAAGTATGGGTTGCATCTTCTTCTAATGGATATTTTCTATAAGTGATTTGCAGTTGATACCAAATCTGTTTATCTCCAACAATGAATTGTTTGTTTATAATAACATACTGAATTGCCAGACCTATATTTGCATATTTGACTAACCCCTCCTTGAGCATTAAGATCGCCACATATTATGGCAAAATGTTGGGAGCAGAGATTGAAACTTGGATTTTGGATTGCAGTTCTATTTGAAAGATTTGACTCGTATCATTACAATTGGATATATTTTTTGGCCCTCCTTGAGCATTAAGGTCCCCACATATTTAGGCAAAATGTTGGGAGCAGAGATCGAAACTTGGATTTTGGATTGCAGTTCTATTTGAAAGATTTGACTTGTATCATTACAATCGGATATATTTTTTGGTGTAATGATAAACACTCGTTTTTGCGAACAGAGTTTGAGTCTTTCTCTTATACTCTTAAGTTTGTCATGTGGTCTGCAGATGATGGCCATAGTTGCAGACTTTATGCTCGTATATCTTCCTGCTCCAACTGTTTCTCTTCGACCTTCACTTGCACTAAATACTGGACGCCTTGCTAAGTTCTTCTACAGCTGTCCTGATAACGCGTTTCAGGCAAGTTTACTTAAAATTTACTAAGTTATATGTACTGGGACTGAGAGTGAAATCTTCGTTCAAATCTCAAATGCAGGTTGCTTTGTCCGGAACGTCATTTTCGTTGTTACAGAGATTTGGTGCAATGGTGGTAAGAATATCTATTTTCCCTTTTTCTTGGATTCATTCAAATTTATGAATATCATCTTGTCATTATTATTATTTTTGCCAGCGCAATGGAGCAAAATTGTTTGCGGTTGGCACCACTTCATCTCTGGTAATTTCATAAATGAAAATCTTGTTTGAAAACTTGGTGTTTTTATGTACTGTATCCCTTCGCTATATATCCCCAATTATTTTTTTTCAAGTTTAGTATGACAATGGTTCTTTACTTTATAGGTTGGTACTGTAGCAACAAATGCATTTATAAATGCTCGTAAGGCTGTCGAGCACTCTGCTGAGGATGAGATTGAGAATGTCCCAGTTCTATCAACTAGTGTAGGATATGGCATCTATATGGCCACATCTAGCAATCTTAGGTATGTACGTGATTTTTTGGTTCTTAATGTGATATTGTTATACAAAATGACAATGATAACTTTATATCCTTTAACCATCATATTTTGTCAAACTCTAGATACCAGATGGTGGCTGGTTTTATCGAACAACGGATTTTGGAGCCCATGCTTCATCAACACAAGTTACTGTTGAGCGCACTTTGCTTTGCTGTTCGAACAGGCAACACGTTCTTGGGTTCATTATTGTGAGTTATTGACCTTTCCGCGGCACTCTTATTCTAATCCATCCTCACTGTAATAGAACTCCTAAACCGTTTCGATTTTTTATGCAGATGGGTTGATTATGCTCGGTTAATAGGAATCCAAATAGCTCACTGATCAGAAAAATCGTCAGTCCATGCTAAAGTGAAGAAAGTCGATGTGAGTTTGTCCTTCATTTCAAATCCAAGTTAGTATTCGGAGAATTGGATTGCCTCTTTAAAAAACGAAAGGCATTGGGTTGATGCTGATTGTTAGTTCTCTCAGTTTAAGCATAGAGTTGAAGTAATTAAACGCACAGTGTATCGATGAATAGATGATGTAAATCCATATCTGATCACAATAATAATGCAAAAAATTTGGGTACTTCCAGTATAAAGATTAGGCAATGATCTCATTTTTCATACACTCCCTATATTTAACCTCTGCCTTGTTATCATGTATTCGAACGATGTCACAGCATTCACTTCTATCAATCTGGAAAAAAAAAAAATCAACCACCATAGATATGATCATTTGAATCTTAGAAGAATGAAGAATCTCAACCAAGTTCGAAACTAATGAACCCCAAGATGAATTTCAATAAATTTTGAAAAATAAACCTAAAGATTTTAAACAGTAATGCAAATTGTAGGACCAAACGTTTGCTACTTTACCAAAAATCACTTTTCGGTTGCTCTACCCAACAAGAACAATATAATTTCCCACCCAATAATTTCACTCATTGCAATCAATGAGAATTGAACCCGTGACATCGGCTCTGATACCAATTGTTAAGACAGAACGTTTACCACTTTATCAAAAGTATAGCTAGCTATAACAGTGCAGCTCAAATATTTTAAACCGTAACAGAGATAATTATTGCATTTAACACAAATAATACCTCAAGACGCTTTGTTGGAGGTGTATGTACCAGAATCTTGGAAACAAACTCGGCAGAATTGTTCCCAGAACAAGCAGGCAAAACCCGAGGCCATGCTCGGGTAAACGTGGCAATAACCGGATCATGCTCAGTTTTCTTATCCACGGTTTGGAAAAAGAAAACATGGGGGGCTTCACAGGGATGATCTGATGGCCGGCGTGTGTTGAACATGTAATGTGGTGGCCGGGGGCTCCTTCCCCATGGCCTAAAGGTTTCGATGGGGAACTGTAAGAATCCCCGAGGCATAATTCTTTCATATATATGAGCAGAATAACCCCAAGAAATGGATAACGACCACCCGTTTTCACGGTGGTAACAGATAGTTTGCTGCAGCATTCGGGACTGGTCTGCTGCTGCAGCAGCCATGAGGTGGCGTGTGGATTCGTATCGGTTCATGGAGGGAAAGAGTGGGTCAACAAAGTCGAAATGGTGAAGGGATAGTAAAGGGAATTGTGGGTGGGAGGATAGGAAACCTGATATGTCACCACGCATGTCAATCTGTAATTTTCAACGACAGCGACAATTTAAATTTATAATTGAATTTGAATTATCTAAATAAAATAGAATTTTGAAGCATCCCGTTAGAGTAATTTCTTTCAATTGGCCGGAAATTAAAAAAATAAGTGATCTTATCTCTAATATCAACTTTTTAAACTGAATTTGTACTAAAATTTAACGTATAAGGTGATACTAATTACTTCAAGTACCGCTGTACCACTAATATATACCTGGTGCAATCCTTTGAGGGGAGTGAGGCTAACTCCAATATCAGCAATACAAGACATTGTAGTAAGATCAGCAGCAGGTTTCAAAGTATACCTATATCTCAACAAACAATTCTCCATATCTTCTGCCAACACTTTTGCCAAAGGATAACTCAAAATAAATCCAGCACCTCCAAATCCCTGGCTAAAAGAATACCAATGATTCGACAAAATAAACTCGGACTGCCCCCCTAAATAATAGTACTTTCTATGATCATATCTTGATAGAACATCAACTATATTATCAACAAAAAATATCGAGTCATCGTCCCCCATTACCAACCACCTAAGGTTCTCATTATCTTCTCGGAAAGCCTCCATGATGCCATGTATGATCCGTTGGGCCGTGATGTCGGTGTTTCTGAGAAGTTTTGTGAGATCGTCGGATACTTTGTAAGGAGGAGCTGATGGAGACCAAGGCAGGAGGGTTATCCCCGGGGTTTGATCCAAAAGTAGGAATCCTCGTGTGATGTTTGGACGCCACCAGGATTGGATGTAAGGTTTTCTGTGACGCCAAGCTTTTTCTGAGCCAACCAGGCCAAAGACGAGGTGGCTAAGATTGGTCGGAGAATCCGTTTCTCGTGAGGATATAACTGTCGGAAGAGAAGAAACAGAATAATTAGGATGAAGAATGGAGAGGTAAATGAAGCAAAATGAAAAGATCACAACAAAAATGAAAAAGGTTTTGGGTAGACTAACTAAATGGTTCATCTTTTGAACTAGTGACACCATTGAATTCTATCGATTACTTGAAAGAAACCACTGGAGTTAAATGGAGTTACTTCATTCTGACTTTTGTATATTTTTTTAACATGCGGTGATGCATGTACGAGGAATTTCGATGGGAGGATTTGTAAGATTGGATAGAGAAGTATAAGGGTGGTTTTTTTTTTTTTTTTTTTTTAAAAAAAAGAATTAAGAGAGAAAGAAAATTGTGGAGTAAAGCTCTTTGAAGAATATATATATTTAACGTACGTGAAGATAATAGGTTTTTATCTTTGGAATTGATAGGTTAAAACATTTTTTTTATTCATATAAAAAACATCATATTACCAATATCGCAAAACGAAAAAAAAAAAAAAGATTAGTTACTTCACTCTAAATGTTCCCTTCATGTGCAATAAACATTTTATTGCTCACGAAGGAAGATTATGCTTAATTTAAGTAATTAGAAAGCTTCAAAATTCAACGATAATCTATATTTATTTGACTTCAATATCGAACAAACTCAGAAAGCTTAATTTAGTGGCAACCAACCAGTCAGTCAGTCACAAACTTGTAAATCGCGTACCCCGTACACTAATTATAATTACGAATCCGAAAGTCAACGTAATATGACTTGCACAAAAATTAAAGTCAGCTCGAGATTGAGAAGATTATTATAGTTTATGCTCATCGAAGACATTTTTAATCTACAGACTTATTTATGTCGGCTACAAATTCCACTATTATTTTAATTAAAAAGTGATTTGATTATTAGAAATNTATTCCATTTGCTACTTAGGTGATTTGGCACAAAATATTCAAAAAAATTTATTATATGATTGTGAATGTGGAAGATTAAGTAGATATATTTTCTATTAAGATTGATATATATCTCAATTTTTCCATCTACATATTTTATTCTATCATTGTATCATATAAATAAGGGTTTTCAGTTATGAATTAAAAAGTTCAGAGTCATTCTCTGAACTCACGTTTCTCTCATCTCATCTCCGATATCAGCACTAACGCTTTTATTTTTGAGTTACGTTGTTATCCTGAAGAGCACAACTTGTTATTAAATATTTTTAATGTTATATCAATTGATCCTCTTGACACAACACAATTTTTCTAAGATTTGTTAATAATCTTGATGAATATCGATCTACGACATAAGATTTGTATTTATTCTTGAAGAATATCAAACTAAAACATATGATATCTCAATAATCCTGAAACATATTGATCAAAGATCAAATATCTCATATATACTAATATTCCTAAAAAATGTTGATCTTACATTGACAATATAGACATATCTATATATATTCTTGCAAAATATTAATCTAGTATACAAAATTTATCAATATTTTTGAAAAATATAAATTTGAATACTCTTGAAGAATATCAATCTTAAATATTCTCGACAAATATTGATTTAGTGTGAATTAGAAATATATATTTATGTTCTTCTCTCAAAGATCACATATTGTAACAAATATTATATTTAATATATATTCATTTATGCTCGTAATATAATTCATAAGATTCATATCGATATGAGATCTATCAATATTCATGAAGAATATTAATTTAAAATCAAAGATTTATTAATATTTATTATAAATATTGATTTTAGATATATCAATAATACTGTAAAATATTGATATAAAATACAAGACATGTCAATATTTTTGAAGAATATTGTTCAAAACCTAAAATTTATCGTTATTTTATCGATCTTCCTAAAGAATATTGATGCAAGATATAAGATTCATCAATATCATCGAAAATCTTGATCTAAGATAAAATATTTGTAAATATTGCTAAAGGATATTTATCCACAAGATATAAGATATGACAATATTTTAGAAGAATATGAACTAGCATACAAGTTCTGTTAATCCTCTCAAAGAATATTGATCTTAATATTTCTAAAAAATATTAATCTAAAATCTACGATATTGAATTTAAGATTTGTCAAGCTTCCCAATGAATATTTATATAAGATTTTACTGACATTCCCGATGAATATTGATCAAAATATAAGACTTATTGATATATTTGATGATTGTTGATCTTAAATATTACTTAATAATATTTATTTAAAATTTGTCAATGTTCAAGAAGATTGTTGATTTAAGATCTAAAATATATCAATATTATCGAAGATATTCGAATATTTGTTGTTTAAATATGATTTAAGATTTACCAATATTCTTAAATAATATTTGTTTGATATCAAATTAGAATCATATATTTGTTGTTAATTATCTTGAAGAAACATGATATACTATTTGTTAATAATCTAGATAAAAGTAATTTGATTTGTTTTTTGTTAAATGATTTATCGAGATCTAACAAAATGATAGATTTTGTGAACTTTCTTGAAGGAATTTGGTCTTAACCATCAGATTTAATCTTAAAATTTAGTGCAATTCCTTTTATTTTATGTTGTATAAAGTTTCAAATTCCATGTTGTTTTCCACCGTTTTCTTTGTTCAATAGTGAGTGGGCTAGAGACGTCTAACCTGAATGTTTGTTTCCAGTACATATCACTAATTATCTTAATTTGTTCATTCGTTACAACTTATATTTCAAGTAGAAGATACTGAAAGAAAGGTATGTCTAATTTTTCAATTTCAATTCTTTCAAAAACATTAGTAAATAATAAGTGATTAATATTGAAAGTCTCCTAATTCATGTGATTCATTCCTTGAAGTGAATGAAAACAGTTGATGCATTGTGTCATGTGTAGATTAAGTTTTCAAAGAAGAAGAATGTTTTATTTCATTTGAAGTGGAATATAAATTATAAAATATCGACATATATATGTGAAAATTATATGTTTCAAGTGTCGTACACAAATATTTGTACATGTACTTCAATAAAAATATTAGATATCTTAATCGAATATTGTATCAGATATACATTGATGATACATGTTTTGTGGAGGAAATTGATTAGCACCCAAATTATATTTTTATTGTAACTTAACATAGATGTATTAAGATCCAGAAGATCAATGATTGTCGATGAAAAAATGATGTGTTTATAATATTTGCATTTTTTTTTAATCCAATGACAATATTCATTCAATATAGTATGTTATTATAAATAGATTGTTTTATAAGAGCTTTAGTACTCCAAAAGATTTAATATACATTTTCCTAAAGAAGAAATAACAAATTTATTGTTAAGAATGAATGTTGTTTTGGTGTCTCGATAAATATAATATCGAGACAACTAGTCCAACATATATTAAAATAAAATTAGGTGGTACACAAATCCAGTTTCTCAAAAATGGTATTGTATTAATGTCAATATAAGACAAAAAAAATGTCACAATAAACCAGAAGTTTATTGATATTAAAATTTGCAAATATTGTAAACCTCAAGTTTATTGATTTCGCAAACAGAAGTTTAAAAATACTATAGAATTAACTATTTTGGTATTACAAACCAGAAGTTTTTATATCAACAAAAAAGTTCATTGATACAAATATTTTTATAATTTGACATAACTGCTTGTTTTGAGCATCCCAATTGTATCTAATATAACAAATTATTAATAGTGCATAAAGATATTGATCAAAGATCTAGAAGTTCTTGAAATAACCAATAAGAAGATTCTTGAATCAATTAATAAGAAAATCTTATATATTGAATTGATAAATTTGGTCACACTAGCTATCAGTTGTTCAAATCGAGACTGAATCCCCATATTTTCTAGAATGAAAAAGTAATTATAAATGTGGTTCCACAACTCGCAACATGATGTTTGCGAAGACATTTACTGAGAATAATAATTTCCAAAATATATGATCAGTAAAATGGTTTGGTTAATTAATTATCAGATGCTTCCAATTAACTATTAAACAATTGATTATGAAACTAATGCATCATATTTTGGGTATATGATATGTCGTATGCAGAAAATATTGTAGATATTATTTCAAATAATTACTGTTGATATTAGCTTTTATTGATTTTGCAAAAACAAAAAAAATGCACTACATTGAGTCTATAGGAGATATTGAAAATATGTTGAAATTTATGTTGAAGTATGATGAATCAATAAAAATGAGATTTTTATGATGCAATATAATATAAATTATTATTTTAGTAAAATAATGTTTTCCAACATTGAGAGGGAGAAACGTGGAAGTTAAATGTATATGTAACGACCCATTACAGGCCCAGTGGACCGCCCATACGGCCCACTGCCCCGATCGACCCAAGGCTATCCCGATCTTGGGCTCCCTCAAAGGGGCCTTTTCCCTCACGGGCATTCCATAGACGTCGTACGGGTTACTCATAGAATCTCCCCTTCCCTACCAAGGGGTTTCTTTCGCCTCCCCAGGACTCGATCTCATGACCTGTAGGATAAGTACATTGATATCAAGAGTCTTGGTACCAATTGAGCTAGCCCATGGGCTGTTCCCGATCCAACTGGCGGGAGTCGGTTATCCCATGGCCCATTACTCAATGACTCCTCCAGACCAGGCACTAGAGTTTGTACCTCCCCAGGCTCGAACCTAAGATCTCCTGGACATATAGATACTTAGCACAAGTCTGGTACCAATTGAGCTCAATGATAATTTATTGTCTTCTTGATATAAAGTGAACCCGAAGTTCAAAATTTATTTTCCAAATACATTCTTTGATATAATGTGTTAATATGTAAGATATATTAATTAGCTCTTATAATTTTTAGTTGAAAATTTTATGTTTTCTAGATGAAGCTCTATAAATCTAATTGGTTTTTAAATATGAAAACCAATAACTCCCTTTTAAAATGAAATGATAGAATAATTCAGATGTCAAAATTAAGGAGACTGCTCGTCTCGAAGAGATTGTGACATAAATAATAGTAAAACCCTAGAAGAGGGTGTCTAAAACTTCTAAAATAACTTGATGTCATGCAAAATCATATCATATTTTACTTACAAGCAAAACTTAAATACGCCAGAGGCGTGGTCGACAAATAAATTCAAAATATTTTGTATCTTGAAAGTATAAAGACTCCAAAAAATATAATTTTATATGGTACAATAAAAAGGTTTGATAAATCTGAGTAATGTTATTCATGAAAAATAACAAACATATGCAACAAATGAGATTTCAACAAATTATTTGTTTTATGAAAACTATGATATCAAAGTTAAATGGTTATTGATAATTATTATTATCTCAATGTATCTTTTTGTCAATATGAAAAATCAAGAGTATATAAAACTACAGTTTGTAGATATTGGATATTGACATATGACAATATGAGTTAACCTCAACCAAAACTTCTCAGATTCGAAGCCGATCATGAGAAATGTTTTCACTTGTAATAGATGTGTTGACTAAACATTGATATACGTAGAAAAATCTATTAATGATTTAAAGTATCAAATAAAATTATATTCTACCTCCAATATTATCTTTTCAATAAAATGACAAAAGTCATTATGAGGAGTAAGTTAATCCGGACACATGTGATTCGTTCACATTAGTTGATATTCATGAAGAGTTTACTAAAATTGTCAAGTAATTAAAATACAAATGTAAGATGAAAGACTTGGAAAATATGGAGAAAAAAATTGATCTATGAATTCGATATTTTCAGAAAGAATATTTCTTAATTGGTCATAATACACAACAAAGAAAACACTTTCATATTGATATGTTATATCAATTAATGATTTTTTTGATAATGCTCAAAAGATCTTTGATCCTGAAATATCATATATAAGCATCGACTGAAGATATTGTGACCGATATTTTCATAAGAGCATTACCGATATTAAATTTTGAGAAAGTAGCACGCAAGATCAGGCAACGACTTAAAGATTTCGATGATGCTTGCAACAGGAGAGTAGTTTAGACTATATTCTTAATGACTTGTTTATGAATTTTCCCTAGGTGTTTTTTATAACAATGTTTTAATGAGGCTGTTAGCAAAAAATAAGAGCCGTCGTACTCTTTTTCCTTCAGTAGGTTTTGTCCCATTTAGTTTTTCCTAATAAAATTTTAATGAGGTGCATTCATCGTCAATAGAACATACAAAGAGAAGTATTTATTGTTGTACTTTTTTCCTTCGCTCAAGTTTTCTCACTGAGTTTTATTGTCAATGTTTTAACGATGCGCCACTTGACTCTCCATGAAGTTTTCGAGCAAACATCTAGCCAAATGAAAGATTCAACGAAGTAGTTGTTATGTAGATAATCGTCTAGGGGAGAGTATTAAGTTATGATTGTGAATGTAGATGATTGATTATGTAGATATATTTATATTAATATTGATATTTCAATCTTTTTATTTAAAAATTTATATTTTACAATAGTATCCTGTAAATAAGTCATTCTCTGAACTTGTATTTTTCTCCTCTCCTTTCTTATTAAATTCATTACAAGAATAGAGTTGTTATGTGGATGTATAGCCGAAATTGTGAAATTTTATAAGGTTAAAGTATAGAATTGTTGTGGCAATTAGGAAGAGGGCCACAGGGAGTGGATCCAATATCGGTCTTGGGCTACCAATCATCAGGAATGGGCCTAAGTCCAGTATATAATCGCCACGTTCTTGTTTTCTACACATACACCCGGTGGTCGGTCTTTCCGATGGGCATACTCGAAGCTGCTTACGGAGACATCGACGCAGCCTCAACAAATCCACCTCCCTTCCCGACTAATGAGGAGGGATGTGCTACCATTACCGCCGCCACAGCTGAGGAAATGAATCCCGAGTTGGCTGAGTTCTCCGTGACCAAGCTGTATTACGTGCATGGCTTGGGGAAAGAGCTCGAAACCGATGTTTCTGAAGGTATTTTATCTGAAAAAACCTCCAATTTTTGGAATCCATGTGTCCTCGATTTCGATCGAAACGACTCAACAAAGTCCCCTAATTTTTTCCCAGAAATCGGTGGAGGCGAATATGATGATGAGGAGGAAGAAGAGGAGCCTCCTCGTGAGAAGAAAAAGAGTCTATCTCATTTTCCCAAGCCTGAACCTGATGTTTTAGAATCTTCCTCTCCCGCTGATACCATTACTCCAGTGCCTGAGGAACGAATGTTGCCCCCTTTAGGACCGAAATCGGGGAAGAACTTGAAGAAGAAGAAGAGCAAGGATGTATGGGTGAGCACTTCTAGGAAAGGAAAGAAAAAGACCAAGCACGCTTTCAACGGCAATCATAATCCCAAGAATCCTATTAGCATCTATGGTTCACTGGAAGATAAAATGCTGATGCCCCCTCCATTCTCGAGATCTCCTGACAATAATGACGATAATCCAGACTTAAAAATATGTCTCTCTAAAGTTTTCAAGGCAGAGAAGATCCAATTGAGTGAGGATAGACTAACTGCATCCACCACGAAGGGGTACCGAATGGTGAGAGCAACACGGGGAGTGACTGAGGGTACGTGGTATTTTGAGATTAAAGTGGTGCATTTGGGTGAGACTGGGCACGCGAGATTGGGGTGGTCCACTGATAAAGGTGATTTGCAGGCACCTGTGGGATTTGACGGAAATAGTTATGGGTATAGGGATATTGATGGCAGTAAAGTGCATAAAGCAATAAGGGAGAAATATGGGGAGGAAGGGTACAAAGAAGGTGATGTTATTGGGTTCTATATTAATTTGCCGGATGGTGGTTTGTATGCCCCTGATCCTTTATGCTTGGATTCAAATAAGGTACAGCTGTGTGCTGGTGCTACAGGCGCCAAAGAGGATCCCCTGAAAGCTGTTCCTGGTCTGTGCTTTTTATTGCTTTTCACCCATGTTATGTTCTACTGCCTGCCTATATTTATCTCTGGCTTTGCATTATCCTTTATTACCTATTGGTGAGTGTTTCTAGAGTATTGTTATTTATTTTATTCTGACGCTCCTACTTAAAGTCGTGCTTTTCTGAAAAGTCTGCTGTATTGAAATTCATAAGACTTATTATGATATTTTATCATGCCTAGAATTATTCAGTAAATCAAGTGGATTTTCTGTTTTTGATGAAATTGTGAATTGGAATAGAAAACTTTTTCAGGCATAGCAAGAAGTTTGATGCTTGGTGTGATCCTGATAATGAAATTTGATTTACAACATGGAATTACAGCTGTGATAATTGGTCTACCCCTCTTTGAAGTTCACGGTTTAGATAATTCATCTAGAAGTTCATTGTAGTTTTGAAAAACAATTAGTTTTCCTTTAAAGTGTGAGAATGCTCATTGTACGGTATTGAAATCCAATGTCCCATAACCTTGAGTTTACGGGAGGCAACACAAATTAATAATTCTATACATTGACAAGGCGCCACATGTGTAGGCCAGAGAATTAGGAATTTATGCTCAAAATTAATATCCAAGGCACACACATTCAAGTTGAATGAGCATTAAACAACATAGTGTACTAGACTAACATGATAACTATGTTTGGTTTTTGCCCACCATGCGATTTGAATCTTTAACCTTCCGGCTGCAATTTCATCTTGAAATAACTCGTATCAAAAGCTTGAGTTCATGAGAGGTTGCACATCAATGGTTCTATATTTTATCAGGGATTGATATGCTAGATATTAAGTCCAACTTGACTTTTAAATACCAAGCAATCACATATTTAAGTTTCAAGGGCGTGTCACCAAAGGAGAAAAAAATTTCCACAGTATTTAGTTATTCATGTATGTGCATTCAATTTCTAGGAATGTTTTTCAAGATATCAACTGGGCAACTAAGCCACAGAAAGAATATGTTCAGACAAATTATTAGTTGGAGTAAATTCGTCGACATTGCAGAATAAGTTTCTTGCACCTATCCTCTTGTGTTTTCTTTCACTTGATTTTTCAGCACGGATTAATTTCTGTCAACCGGCATACGTATGTAGCTTAAATTTATATTACAGTTATTGTTGTTTTCATTCTGTTTGTCAATCAGATTACTTAGAAGCTTCGACATGAAATTGGAGTACTGGAGACCTTTCCTTCATTTTTTATGAAATATTGCTCGTGGTGTGCAGGAAGTGAGATATCTTTTTTCAAAAATGGAATATGCCAGGGGATTGCTTTCAGAGATCTTTATGGTGGTCGTTATTACCCATCTGCTTCAATGTACACTCTTCCGAATCACCCAAATTGTGTAGTTAAATTCTGTTTTGGTCCTGGTTTTGAAAGGTTCCCGGAAGATTTTGGTGAACGTCCCATCCCAAGACCTATGATCGAAATTCCATATCAGGGTTATGATGTCAGGGTTCAGAATGGTGTGTCCATCGAGAAGCCATATCTTTGAAATTTGTTCCGCTTTATTTTATCATACAGCAACCAGGACGTTTAATGTTGGATATTTCTTATTTGAATTTTTTAAGTAACCTTTTCGTCAACTTCCGAAACGGCGAATGCATGAACAATGAATAACTTGTTGTGAAGTTGACTTATCTTAGCCAATAATGTTACCTTTTCCGTCAAGAAAGGATCAAAGAATTAGTTGGAGAATTTGGAAAGTGAAAAAAACAGGTGCCATGGACTCTCAAGATAAGGGAGCAAATGACGTAGTTGAGCTATGTATAAAGTTGTTTTAATGGAGCAATAGGTGGTTGACACCCGCGTTTATAAAGATGTCTAGTTAAATTAACAGCCACTTAGTTCAAAAGTCCTAAAGAAGAACTCAATCCCAAATTATGGACTTTCTTGGTGGGGGAGCCTCCAAAATCATTAGTCTTTTTACAATATCTTGTTGAGTTGGTATCAAATCATAGCTTTGACGGCCGCTTGAGAAGTCAACATCCTAGATGGCTTTCAATAACCTGACAATATTCAGTGTATGCACTTTAATACAATTTAATGTGAACACAGGCCATGTAATTGATACTGACTCGATGATATCCCTTTCCCAGGTGTTACTCATTCCAATATGTCAAGTTTCATCACCACTCTTAGAACTTTAGTCCATGTGAACCAAAAATAAAGATAAGCCTCTTGGGCTGGAAAGTCGCCCAAATGTGTTACACTCCAAGATTGCTTGTGAAATTGATGTGAGGTCATAATGGTCACTCTTTGCAATTTGGATCTTATGTCGTAAGGTTCTAACCTGGTATTCAGAAAAGTGTTCTTGCCATTTTTAATAACATAGTTTTCCTTATTATTTCTTCTTGATCTTTTAATAATTCTTCTATGATGTTGTGATTCAAACATCAATGATCAAAAGTTGGTTCTGATTTTTTCTTCATCTTTAGTTTCTTTCATCCGCCTATTTCATTTTCAACTTCTTGTTATTAATATCTGTATGTTAGAAAGTGGTATGGAAACCGCGATGGGGCATAAGTCGCATTTCGGAAAGGAATGCAGAATCTAGTTGAATGTGCATATGACGGATAACATTGATCGCATTACCATGTCTTCTCTGTATAAATTCTTTCATTTACTCTTAATATTTCATTTTACGAGAAATTTGAGTATGATAGAAACTCTCTCTGTAATTCAGGTAATCCACGGAAAATTCTCAGAATGTTACCTATATTCAAAGTATTAAAAGAGGACGACAGTGATTTTGTGAAAGATGGTGAAATGGTGAGTTAAGCGTCGGCAATGTCAATGAGGTTGGTAACCTTCGACATTTTCCTGTTAAAGCAAGGGCCGACGTGTATTGAAAAACAGTAAACATTATGTAAAACATTTCTAGAAATACAAGTTTTACTCCCCCAAAATATATTCTCCCTCGACCCATCTCACCCCATCCCCCTTCCTGAGCATTTTGTGTCGGCCAATTTGCATACAAGTATGAAAATCTGTTGCAGAGTTCAAATCAGTTGTCAATACCCCTTTTTTAGCTCTATGTTCCATGCTTTTTAAATTCTTGGAGCAGTGTTGTTGCGCTCTTGGCTAGTTGGTGCCAGTTCTTTCAGTTTCTTGTATGCAGCAGTACCTTTTTTATCCATTTGATCTTGTGTTCTGACCTGTGTTTTTTAGCACTATTATCTCTCTTTAATGTATGTAAACCTATTGATAAGATGTTATAAGATTGTGTATTTTTTGTCTTAAGTGGGAAAGTTCACATCAGGTCAGATGCAATTGGAAATAAAGTGGCTTCTAGTGATTGTATCTTGAACTTAATGTAGGTTGAGTTACACCATTCTGGAGTTGATTCTAAACTATCCAATTTCGCTATGGTATCAAATGTACACCATTCTGGAGTTTGATTCCCATTATGGAGTTTGATTCTAAACTATCCTCTTTCGCTACAGAATCAAATCTTATTAGTATTATGATGTTTTAGAGTAAAGTTCACTATTGATTATTTGGATAAAGTCTTGGTAGGTTTTAAGAATTAACTTAGCAATTGAAATAAAATGTTGATTTTTTAAAATTTGGGTGGAAACCAACGTTACTAAGTAATAAGTATATGCGATGTGGATGAACTGTATGAGTCGATGCATGCAATAGGAATCATAACACGTTTCATTGTGAAGATAAACTGATGTCATTGCTTTATTTAGGAGCATTGACTTCAATTTTACGCAAGCTATGCACTGACAGATAAGATATGCACACATGTATTTTTTTTCTATTTGCTGTCATAAAATTTAAATCTCGTGTTATGTCTGCAACATTTACAGATTTTTGGTAGTCTTATTAATTCAGAAGTTTGAATATAAGATAAAGCACACCTGCATACCTTAAAACCAACACCTACATATATTCTACCTTAAAAACCAACTATACTTTTAATATAATGGAGAGTTGAGACCCTCTTGGGAAGACAAGGAATGGTGACCATTATGTCTCTTTGAAGGAAATGCTGATGAATTTCTGAATGAAGGGCTCTTCTTGATATGCTGTAGAGTTCTTTTCACATAAAATGCTTGAAATTTTGGCAGAGCCTTCTCCTTGAATCTTAGAATACAGAAGAACAGTAGTCTGTAAGTTACGAGAATGGCTATTACCACTGCTAAGTCCCACCATTTTGAGTGTTTTTGTGAAATTCCCATCACAGAATAGAGGACTTCTTCTCCTTTCAGTTTTGGTTGACCGAATATGGGGGATTCGAACTCGATCCCAATCATGTCATTTTTATACGCACCCTTTATTTATCAGTTAGGGAAAAAAACAAATTAAAATAATCACATTAAGGAGAAATGTTGAAAGCAACACAAAAACTTTAGCTTTACCTGTAAGCCCCATGTCATGTAATTAATATATGAAACCGGGAATCTCCAAAATGGCTTTGGAAGCTCGGGAAGGCGCCGGAAAAAACCAGATGTTGCCATCATAATGCCCTACAACTTACAATTAAAATTGAGCATTGGAGACAAAGTTAAGAATATGGAGAGGTGAAACTCGGAATACTTACCATAAAGCCTGCCCCTACAATGACCCCCATCAGAAAATTGGGAACGATTGAAGCCACTACCATCATGCAGCTCTCAACTACTGCTATACAAAATAAAAGGTCGACCGTGGCGTACATATAGTGGGAGAGGCCAGAGTGATACTTCACCATGAAATAAGTGATGGATGCTGAACTTAAGGACATTGTTACCAAGAATGGAAACGAAGAGATGAAGTTGGAAAGAACAAACACTCCAACACCATAATGTCCTTTGAGCCTTCCTTTGTAAAATATCTGTTTATGCCATGATACCGAACATCAGGATCTTTAAGCTGCAAGTTAGTATTTTACAAGCCAGTAACTGGCACGAGGGTGATTCTCACTATAATTGATAATAATGTGTGAGAGACATATTTACAAAAATTCACTTAGGTCGTGCTTGGATTGATATATTTGAAATTTATTGGATTTACTTGATTGTACTAAATTCAATTGAATATCAGATCCAATCTATATCAAGTTAAGCATTTTCAATAATAATTATAGTAGATTTCATATAATGTTGTCTGAAATTCATTTCTCAAAGTTTTTTTCAAATAAAACAAATCAATCTTAGTGAAACCTTAGGTTGTTATTGGATGGAGGATTTCATTTGAATATAGGGGTTTGATTTGAGAAATTCATCATAATTACCATTACATTCACATAAATTAATAAAGGGATGGATTTGAAATTACCCGATATAAATTCACCATATAATTGAATGAATTTGAAATCCATTACTTCAAACCCCTCAATCCAGATGCACCCTTAATATACTTTGTGTTGATGCATAAATTGTGCTATTATATTCTTGTACCTTTTCTTGGTGAATTTCATTAGCTTGGACTGGAGACCACTTTACAACTGTAGCTAATGCAACTGACCAGTTCATTAACATTCAGTAAGTGGCTCAAGTTGCCAGTATCCCATTTCTACTGAAAGGAACTGGCAAGGATGTTACTAATATTTGATTATACTTTTTAAAATTCTATTACGCGCTGATACCAAGTGAGATTATTTTACCTTCATCTCTTCAATGAATGATGGAAATCCTCCAACAGTCATGAATGTCATGAAACCCGACACAAATCCACCACATGCTGCCCTCGCTAGAAGTGCATTATACTCGGTTCCATGTCCAACATTGTAAAAGACAGAGCCAACACAAATGGACACTGTTATATATACGATGATTCTTAACCAGTAATATCCAAAATCTCTAGACATATTGGTGAAAGATCTGTTTATCAAAGTTGAAAGTTGCTTCCACCATGTTGCGTGGCTTCCTCTGGTTTTTGCGAAATCAATTCCTTGCTGCAATATGTTTCTCATCAATAAGCTTCTATTAACAAGGGTAAGAAACATCATATAAAACCGATTGGTTTGTCTTGAAATTAATCTATCGACTCTCAAGTCGTATAAGATGCTTACAGAGGATGAGAATTTATGGACTCCAGTTCTCACTCTAGCTGCAATTTTTGAGCTTCGATATTTATGAAGAAGCGTTGCTCTGATTTCGGTAGTTGCTATTTTAGTGAGCGAGCTGGGATTATCTTTTAGATCCTGCATACCCGGCGAAAAGTAATATAGTCATCGTTAATTCTGCGGTGTTGGGATTAGCTTTTACCTGACAACATAGAGATTTGAGGGTATCATCCACTTACTTTTATTCTTTGAGCTCCTATCAAAGTTTTGTTTACACGATCAAAGTCTGTGTTTATACTACGGAGAAAATGGTCTGATGGATTTCTTCTACTAGGACAAGGGAATCCCGCATCAGCAAAGAACTGTAAGAAAACTCACACGACAGGCATTAACAGTTGATAAATGTTCACGTACGTAATTCTTCTTTTTAAGATTATTTCAATTTTTGTACCTCTAAGGTCATTTTGGTTTCCCCGAAGTAAACCATTTCACCGCAGGACAACAGTAAAAGATCATCAAAGAGGGTATAAACCTCACTGCTAGGTTGGTGGATGGAGGAAATCACTGTTCTCCCACCAGATGCAACATTCTTAAGAGCTTGAATCACGAAAAAAGCAGACGCGCTGTCTAGACCACTGGTCGGTTCATCGAGTAACAATAGACCTGGTTTTGTTAAAATCTCCAAAGCTATACTCAGCCTCTTCTTCTCACCGCCACTTATGCCCCTCAAATGCCAGTTTCCGATGAGTCGATCGGCACAGTCTTGAAGTCCCATTTCAAGTATGGAATTTTCTATGATTTCATCCATGTCTTGTTTTGCTGTGCTGGTTGGTAGTCTCAATGAGGCCGAGTATTTTATGGTTTCTCTTACTGTAAGTGTCCCCAAGAAAATGTCTTCTTGAGTTACATATGCCTGACATTTCCAATACAATTAAGTGTATCAGAATTTCAAGAAAAGAGGAGCAACATTCATCATTTTCCATAATTTAAACCATGGAACGATTTCTTTACTAAAATTAACGAACGTTAAATATTTTCGTCGACAGGACTGATTTTTTATGGTTGTACGCTCGATTATATTTCAGTGTACAATATAATCATCTCGGAAAGAATTTAATTGCATTGTCCTTTTATACTAAATACAAGCATTAACGATTGAAGTACGTACCTGTACATTTGTACGTAAACATATATAACCATTATTTTTAAGAATACATTCCCTAAGTAAATGGGTATTTTAACAATTGAAAACATTATGAGCACATGATGAAACGGGGGAGACGCAACCAATTACGCATATATCTCTAAGAAATAAAATAATAATAATAAAAATATGTAAATTTGAGAATGGTGGATACTTACGAGGAGACCAAAATCTAGCGTCCTTCTCCTTCCATTAAGGTAAATATTACCAGTGATAAGTGCTTGACCTGAAACCCTGCCTGCAACATTCAACATGCACATTAACTGCACAACTACCACACACCCAACAGAAGAATGAGTAAATTCACGTGTCAATTGTTTAATCAAATTTAGAGATCCTCTGTACGCATGCAAGCATTCAATGCAAAACATACAGAGTGGGTTGATTCCATCCCCCCCTCCCTTCCCTTTCCCTTGTCTTTTTTCAGAAACATTATATTTCAAAGTCAAATATTAATATTGATTCATGCATTTTTATGTGGATTTTCGACAGAGATTTCTAAAAATCAGGTAAAAGCTTAATTTTTCTTTTTTTAAAAAAAAAAAAAAAAAACTATATCTACATATTTTTTTAGAAAATCTGGCATGATCAACTACTCTCGTTTCGATTCATTTATTTTCAATGAGTTTTTACTCTTTAAAATGCAAACCAGTCTAGAGGTCCTTGAAGAAAATTACTATCAATTTCCACAACGGTAATTGCTGCTAACAGTTTATAACTGGATATATATATATCAATTAATTCATAATCAAGAAAAAAAACAAATTAAAAATGGTAAATAAGTAGATGAATTGAACAAACATGATATTACGTACTATTATTCGAGAATTTGGCAACTCCCATTAATGTATTGGTAATATTGGGGTGGTTGTCCCAATTCTCCGTAGGAATTACTAAAAAAAGAAAAAAAATATGGATGATTGAGATCGATAAAAAAAATGATCATTATTAATGCAGTTGGAAATCATTAATCCAACATTTTTATAGAAGCGAAACCTAAAATTTAAATTTTGATGAAATAATTCATGGGAGTCTAGCTAATCCACAATTGGTATTTTTATTATATATATTTGTGCTAATCCACAATTGGTATTTTTATTATATATATTTGTGCGTGAAGCACCATCGAATTAAAAAGGTGGTACTTTTTGGTTCAACAAATGTATTCAAATTTTATAAATCATATATGCATATTGATCTCCCAGGCCAGCATATATAAGTATAACTATTATATTCACATGTACATATTACAGTTCAAAACCCTAATGAAACAGATTTTGAAGGGACGACTCGAGACGAGACAAAAACCATGCACNAAAAAAAAAAAAAAAAAAAAAAAAAAAAAAAAAAAAAAACTCATTGATTCGGAGGAAATTAAAACCTGTTAAAGAATCAAGAAATGTGGACTTCCCGGATCCAGAAGGACCCATAACAGCCATGATCCTACCCGGAAGAGCATAACCCGTTAACCCGTCTAACAATCTTCTCGTGGATCCATTCCCAAAACTTGGTAAAATCACTGTTAAATCTTCCCATGCTAAATATGCTCCCGCCCCAATCGGATGTTCTTCTACAGTAGAGCCCTTTTCGATATCCGAGTTTCCATCAACAGTTGCCTGACTCGTCGTTATCTCTATCTCCATATTCTGTATATGTTTCCGATGTTTATTTTCTTTTCTTGAAGATAAAAAAATAAGGCATGCAGCAAGAATAAGAGTATGGACCCTAACAGCTCGTATTAATATAAGTTCTGCAACTGTGAGCATTTATTGCATGAATGTCGAAGCTGTCAAAAGTGATAAACGTGTCAATCGTACGTAAAAGGTTGGTGAAATTTAATATTGGATGAATGAAGGGGTAGAAATTTAAATATATATTAAAAAAAAAGTTGAATTAAAAATGTATGTAACTATATATGTCTTGAATTGCCCCTTCGCCTGTTCGTTCAAACTAAGAGTGATATCTTAATTAGTTGAATTATGTATGTTAATATTAGGGAGTGTTTACAACTTTCAACGAGTTGTTACAATTTGTGTTAGCTCGGCAGGTCTCTATGGCTTGGGGTATCGATCGAGATTCAGCTGCCTTCCTATGGCAGGATCATAATCACAACCGANTTTAAAAAAATATTGGTTTCCTATCATCATTTGAGTTAGGCAAGCATGCATGATGGCGTTGGTAATTAATTAATTACTTGAGTTTGGCACATGGGAGTTACGTTAGTTGTCAATCGTTGTCTTTCTACACCCAAGGTTGACAAATATCACATAAGAGATTTTTTCAAACGTGAAATTAAACATGCTTCTTCTACTCACTCTAAATTTTTACGGGAGAAAGTATTATTTAAAATCAATGAAAAAATTGAGA
Source organism: Primulina huaijiensis (assembly GCF_012295235.1). Taxonomy (NCBI): domain Eukaryota; kingdom Viridiplantae; phylum Streptophyta; class Magnoliopsida; order Lamiales; family Gesneriaceae; genus Primulina; species Primulina huaijiensis. The sequence continues at coordinate 326,376 of NC_133318.1, read as the reverse complement.
TATACTAGCATGCATGCGTTGTGATCATCCGATCTGATCATTTAACAATGGTAAAATTCACATGCAGCGTAAAGAACACGACATTTGAGCTTTAATATATATAAGAGTTATTATTTTAAAAGACGATATCACGTATTTATATTCGTGTGATTAAAAATTAATATTTCTCGGATAGGAGATTGTCAATTTTTTTTTTTTTGTATTAATCTAACACGGCTAATGCGCCGGACTGCCTAACTTTGGGTAAACAATTAATCTTCTTATTTTAGTTTACAGACATCATTTATTAACGCTATCGGCCAATACGTTCCTAATTTGCCTATACATATAAAATTAAAATTGAATTGTTTTCTTGGGCACACTGACATTTCCCCACCGATATTTACATTTTTGCGTTTCTTTGCTGCACGTGGCGTGGATAGAATTCGGTGATATATATATATCTATATATATATGTAGTTTTATTAAAATCACCTTAATTTCATTAAAAAAAGGTTTTTTTAGACATATTTTTCTTTGAAAAACGTTTTATTTAAAATCACCTCAATTTCATAAAAAAAGAGGTTTTTTTAGACATATTTTTCGTTGAAAAACCTACTCAATCTAAACACACCGTAAAGATAAAAGACGGATTCAGGTATATCAAGAAATATCGATTAATGTCGGGCATATGTTGTTTGTTTTGTTGCATGATTTTAAAAATAATAGTTAGTTCCATTGTTTAGGTTTTGATTATTTTTCAGTCCCAAAGGGAAAAAAAAAACTAACCATGTATATATTTATTTTGATTTTAATTTTGGTCCTATTAATCATATCTAAATTTTATTATAATAGTTTCATCAATGTCACCATTGAGAAACACATTCTTTACATCCATATAATAAAGCTCAAGATCAAAATACGCCACCAAAAACATTATAATCCTTAAAAAGTTTTTTGAAGAAATCGGAGAGAAATTGTTTTTATAATTGATGCATTCTTTCTGAGTAAAGCCTTCAGCGACAAGACGAACTTTATATCTTTCCATATTTTCTTTCAAATCCAAGTTTTAAATATTCATTTGCAACCAATGGACTTCGTTCTTTTATGCAATGAGACAAGATTTCATACTTATTGTCTTTCATCGACTTTATCTTCTCATTCATGACATTATTCCACTTCTAAGAATTAGAACTTTCCATGGCTTCACGGAAGTTGATAGGATCATCCTTCATCACTCCAATGTCTAGTTCATTTTCTTGAAGAAATCAAAATCATCTGGCATTGCATATCTTTGTTCTTTATTGGATCTTCTTAATGATATAGGTTATCAAGGTAATCGAGTTTGCTTATCTGGAATAATGGAAGGATCTCCACTATTGTCTTCGTATATTGTGTCTTGGTTAAAGTGAGGAAAATGATCCTGATCAATGTTCAATACACATGTAGAAATATTTTTATATTCGTCTTCAAAGAAAATATCCCTAACTGTATCTCTCCCTGGCAAACTCAGCATCCTCAAAGAGCCGAGCATTTCCCGAGTAAATAATCGACTTACTTATAGGATCATAAAACTTGTACCCCTGGATCTTTTCAGAATATCCAATAAAAATAACAATTGATCGTCCTTAAGTCCAGCTTTTCATTAGCATACCTCATCTGGATATCCCAAAGCATGCAAATGCTTAAGATTAGGCATTTTTCATGTCCAAAGTTTGTAAAGGGTTTTGGTCGCTGATTTAGTTGGAACCGTGTTATGGATATATATTGTGGTCATTAGTGTCTCTCCACAGAGTGATTTTGGTAAGATATAATGATTAATCATATTTATCACCATGTCCTTAAGTATTCTGTTTTGTCTTTCAGCAACACCATTAATTGTGGCCGAACCCGGCATAGTGTAATGTTGGATGATACTATATTCCTATAGGAATCTAGCAAAAAGTTATGGATGTTGTTACCTGAAACGTCGTATCTACTATAGCATTCACCATCATGGTCATGTATAATGCTTTTAATCTTTAAGCCAATTTAATTTTCAATTTCGGCTTTATAATTTTTGGACACATTCAATAACTCTATCTTTTTATAAATGAGATAAATAAATTTATATCTTAAAAATCGTATGTGAAAGTTGTAAAATAATGTTTACCATTCCATGAAGCCAAAGAGAATGGACCACAAAGAATAGTATGCATAAGTTCTAAAACACCTAAACTCATATTGACTTCAAATTTTCTTTTGTCATTTTTTTCCCTTTATACAATTAACATAATTATTAAAATCTTTGTAATGTAAAGGTTCGAGAATTTCGTCTGACACCAGTCTCTTTATTCTCCTTTCAGATTTGTCCTAGTCTCTTGTTCCATAACACAACTGAATTCTCGGCGGTTAATTTTATTTTAGTTCTTCTATTTATTTGCAGAGATTCATTAAAGAAGCAATAACATTAAAAGAATAAAGATTGTCATATCCTGATAAAGAACCAAAATCAACCAATTTTGAATCAGATACAAACCCGAATATTTCATTTCCAAATGAACAAGAATAACCGAATTTGTCCAATGCAAAAATAGAAATCAAATTTTGTCTAAAATATGGTATAAAAAATTTTTCTGGAAGGTTCAAATAAATTACAATCTAATAATAATCTGAATTTTCCTATTTCCTCAACTTCAACTTTGTTGTCATCACCAACATAGACAAATCTTTCAGCATAACTTGGTTTTCAACAATCCAAGCAACCCTATAAAGACACAATGATATGGTTGCTCCAGATTCTATCCACCACATGTGTCTAGGCACTGACATTAAATTAACCTCAGAACAAATCATATTTAGAAGCGTACATTTTTTAAGCACATCGAATGGGGTAGTTGGTGTATTTATTCTTTATATGCTCATAACTGACACAGAAAAAACAACCAGAATTTTGAGAATCACTAGAATTGTTCTGTTATTTCTTCGTAGGTTATGTATCTGCAGCTTTTTTATCCTTCCCTTTTCCCTTTATCTTTCGAGATAGAGACATAATGAGCACTTTTCATCTTATCTTGTTTCAATATTTCCTCTTCTTGAACACAATGTGAGACGAGATATTTCAGATACCAAGTCTCTTTTTAACAGTTATAGCTCACTTTAAACTGGTTAAACTGAGGAAGAGATATCAAAAACCAAATGCACAAGTAAGTCCTCAGAGAGGTCAAGCTTAAGTGCATTTAACCTTGAAGAAAGACAAGACATTTCCATAATGTACTCGTATGTTGCCCTTACCTCTATACCTCATTAAAATTAGGTTTGTTAAGAGTGTAGTAATTTCAAACTTTTAACTCTTAGCAAACCTCTTTTCGAGATCCTTAAAGAATTCCTTAGTCGTAGCAATGTCGTTAGATATTGTACCCATGAATGTTTCAGGAATGACCCTCTTTATGTTCATCAAATAAAAGTGATTATTTGACATCTCTCACCTTCAAACTCCATCTTTTCATCAGAATTACTCTTATCCATAATTGCTTGAGGAGAGAACCCTTAACGCAAAGTTTAAATTCATGACTCCAAGAAATTTAATAAATTTTCTTGCCACGAAATAAAATTTGAGTCATTTAATAAAAGAATAAAATTAAGTTGGAATGAATATTCGTATGAGCATATAAAATCTTATAGAGAATAGAAAACCATAATATACACAATTTTCTTGTATTTATTATTATAATTATAATTTGGCTGCTCAATTATATAGGAGAATGAGAAGTGCTGCTACTCATTCAAATGACATTTTTTTGGAAAATATAAATCAAATGTAAATTAAAACAAACAGCAAGACAATTGATAAATAATCGGATTCACGTATCTTTAAAAAATTGATAACATGGATAAAACAAAATACAGGCCTCGTCTTAAATAAATGAATACAGACAGACAGAAAGACAAACCATCACAAAAAAGCGAGGCAAAACCTCATCACCAAAACTGCTAGCTAGGTAAGACAGCGTGCAATCTCCCAGGAAGAAAGAATCGTGTCTGTCTCTGTCTATCTATTTAAACTAATTCCCCAAGTCCAAATTCCTTAATAATTGAGAAGCATGTATGAAATGAAGAAGACAAGAAAATAAAATACACCAACAAACAATAATAACTCGACGTGAACAAATACTAAAACAAATCAGTTGGAGAATAAGATAAATAACCAGCAAACCAAACCATTAACACCAACTGGCTGTGTACACCGCATTCGATCTGACGACCAAGAATAACACACGAAGAAGATAAATAAAAGAAATTATAGACGACAATAATTAAAAAAAAAAAAAAAGAGAAAGAAACAGTCGGATGGTCAAACAGTTCGACCTCTTAAGGCAGCAAGAAATCAATTTTTTTTAGCCATGACTGTATTATGAGAAATCAGTGCATCAAGTTAGAATCTTGCATCCAAGAATCATTTAATTTAATTTAAATATCAATTAATAATTAATTTATTGGATGGTGGGTCAAACCATTTGAAGCAGTGAATGCCATGCATTCAACTATTTATTTATTGTTGCTACATTTGATTATTAATTAATGCACCGTGTAAGTATTCACAGTTAAACAAGCAAATCATGTTAGTCTCAATATATATATATATATATATATCCCTAATTTGAAATCTGTGAATAGAGCCATCAAACTTGACGGTATACTTGGATGGATGAATCTAATTATTCCACAGAATCATAACAAAATAAGAGAGGTTCAAATTCAAATCTCTTCGCGCTGCAAAAACGACACAGGGATAGAGGGGCAATAAACAAACAAACGCGAGAATAAGGTTTCCCGGGTCAATTAACTCCCGAAGGAAAAAAAAAGAAAGAAAGTACATTTGTTTCTTGTCTCAAATTGAATTTGAGTGCAGGTTTTTTTGTTGATGTTTTTAAGGTGTAAAACGAATACAAAAATATTCCATGGAATAAATCCAATTTTGAGAGTCAAATTCAAATAATTAAATAAATTTTAACCCCAAGTACATTCATTCAATCAAAATTCATAGGAGATTAGCCTTTGGTTTTCAATAAGCCGGGAGAAGTTACCGAGCCAAAAAAAATAAAATATAATTTTTTTTTAAAAAAATGGGATAGCTGTCATGGGAGAGTACAAACATCCAACTAAAACAAGACACAACATAGCTCAATGCAACGCACAAAATAACTATAGAACCTAAAAACGCAGGGGAATAAATGAGAGAAGAAAAGAAAAGCAACCTTGCAGCACACCACCGTGGCCAGCCGAAAACCTACAATCGACATGCGATGAAGACCGCTTTCGACCCGCATAGCATAAATAAACAACGAGAAGATGCAGATTGGAGAAACAAAATAATAGCATTTGCAGCAACAAATTAATATCAGCAGCAAAAAAGAATGCAATAACAGCAACAACAAAGAGTGCGCAAATAATAAATAAGACAGGCAATGGGTAATGGAAAGACATGTATGAACGCGATAGTAAATAGAACCATATGAGGCTTGGAATACAAATTGAATCTGATACGTGGCATTGTTTTACCAAATGTTTCCTTAGTGGCTTTCGCACACATGGAGATTATTGGTTTCCAGCCTATATACCATATTCAAATTACTGAACTAATAAAAGGAGGTATTTAATTTTCAGAATAAGAATGAATATAAGGTTCATCTATGACAATTTTACAAAACATAAAAGGAATTACAAAAGATATACCAGAGAAATTAAACAACAGAGGATTTCCCGAAGACAACTTCAGAAACATAAATTCATAAAAAATCACCCATGAACGCCTTAAACGCCATCTCTCGGCTAAGCAGGCTGAAGGGCTACAACATGAATTTATGCCTCTTAATTAACTTCGAACCTTGTGTTTACAATTTCCTGGTTCGTCTTTAAACCTTATGTCCAACCATTAACCCTTATATTACATCTAATTCCAAATTTTAAATGAAATCTTTGATCATTTCAATTTAATTCTAAGTTACAAATAAATAAAGATCATGGTTTAGTAATGGGATGATTTAACACGAATGTTTTAGCCTGTCATTCAAGCTAATATATGAAATATAAATATTTAAAACTTGTAAATTATAAAAATAGAAAATAAAAACAGTAAACTTACAGAATTGTAATCAGAAGAAGAAACTTTTATACAAAAGGTTGAAGCTTTTATTAAGAAGAGTTGTTTATAAGAGAGGAATAGAGGGGAGCAAACTCGACCGTGTCCTTCTAAGAACACAGACATAACTTATATATAGATGAAAGAGCCGGACATGAACCCCGGATTTCAACTAAAAATATAAACAGTAAATTGTTTTATTAAAGCAAATAGTAACATGGTTACAAAAGTCAAAAAGTAAATAGTGAGATTCCACTAACTTGTGCTTTTTCACCAGCTGTCGTGATATGCCACTTGCATATAATTTGAAATATTAAATATGTCCTAATCATCTTTAATATTATCTTTTAATGAATTTTTTAGATTTTCAAAAATATCATTGATCTGAGAAAATTGAGGAATATCATCCTCTGGATCTTGAGCATCTTGCATATGCATTAGATGAATAAACTGATTTTCACTTGATTCGGATGCCATAGAATTGTCAGATTTTGAATCAGAACATCCAATATTCTTGTAGAGATTTTTCTTCATCTCTTCAATGCAGATTTCTACCATTTTCTCTTTGGAGTAAATTTCTGAATATTTTTGAGTCAAAATTTTAAATGGACTCATTGCATCTTTTTCTTTTTCTTGTTGATGCTGTAAATCTTTCTGGTATGCAGAGATTTTTTCTTCCATTTGATGAAGAGTTTCGGCGCCATAAAGATGTCCAGTTGCTGGATCTTCTCTTAAAAGTTTATCCCAAAATTTAGTAGAGCTGACTCTCCATAGGCAAGGGATACCTTCATCAGTATAACCAAATTCTGGCTGCGATCTCCAGATCCATGGGATTCCAAATTCCATGAAGAATATACATAGAGTCTTCCCATCAATCCAATGTTCAGAAAAGGATTTTTTAATGCTTGGTGAAACATTTAACCAAGTATTCATTGGTTTTATAAAAACCTCAGGCAAAATTTTTGCTGATGGACCAAAAATCTTCCACCATATGAAGAACCAATTTGGAACAGGATAATGAAAAACATTTTCGCAAATTTTCAGAAACCATGTATGTTTCTTTTTCTCATTTTCATAAAATAGAGTTTTATTGAAACTCTCTACATAATCCCAAAAATTAAATTTGAAACTCATTTTATGAGTATTAGAATAAAAATCTTAGTTATAGACTAATACACAAAACAATATTAGAGTTCGAAAAAAACCAGTACACAATTAATGGATGAGAGGATAATTCCGACAACACGCAACTCAAGTCACACTTTTAGGTATAGTTTGATACATGAGATAAGAGAGTGATTGATAAATAATCCTCTTTATCCCACGTTTGGTACCTTTTTAGAAAGCACATGATATTCCGTGATAAATAGTTTTATAAAAAGATGATGTATCATTTTTATGACATGTGATAATTTTAATTTAATGATAAAAAAAACCACAAATGGCTTAATTGCCCTCGATATATAAAAATCTTAAACCCTATCGTTTTCTCATTTTACCGCCTCATCAAATAAATATTTTTATTTATTTTTATATATTATATAAATGAACTCGAGATAATTATATAAATAATTTTTATAAATCTCAATAAAATTATTAGTATTACTCGATTAACCTTAAAAATTGATATTTGACTTGACTCACAAAATCAATGGCTCAATTATCATATTATATAATATATAAAATTAGGTAAAAATAAATAAATCATGCAAGCATTGTTGGCGCGTGAACAGATAAGAAATATGAACTCAAACAACAATTTTGAAATTATAAAATTTATTATGATAAAATTAATTTTGTCATTACAATCTAATATATAAATTTAATCACTCTTATTAAAACCATACCAAACATTAAATATAATATCCTACATCTTATATATTCTTAACTTATCTTTATATGATATATCACACGTTTATCCTATCATGTGTACCAAACTATGCCTTAATGTATATACATATACATATATATTAGATAAGATATATTAGATAAGCCTTGTATTAATGTAACATATGAGATTTAGTAGATTTGTTTGTTAGGTGAGCATGATCTTGTGGATGTAGGTCGATTAGTCCAAAAAACATTAAAATTTCATGTGTCTTTTATTTTGTTTTTAGTTTTTTTAATCAATCAAGCTAATTATGAAAACTTATAAGCAAAACAAGATAAAGCCAGAACAACAAAATTTATTGATATGTTAAGTAATTAATTAAATTTATTTTACAGTTAATTAACTACTTTTGAATCAAAATAAATTCCGATATGGAGTAATTTCAAATCGTTATGTTAAATACTCTCTCAAATCCATATCTCTCTATCAAGATGCACCCTTATGGTGCAATCCAATTTAATAAATTGAAGTCATGATGAATTTCAAATAAGTGTGATTGCTTGGAATAAAGGATGAAAAATAAATTCTCGTATCTTTTCGAAGACTAAGTCAACTCAAGTTTCGAATACGGAACTTCTCATAAAGAGGGATGAATGTAAAACCCATAAATTCTAAACTGGGATATTATTTTGTAACTGAAAGTTGTAATAAGTTATACAAGATTTTTATCTTATTATTTTATTTAAGATTATCAAGACTATCTAAAGTTGAATAAGATAATTAAATCGTGTATACAATATTCATGGAACTCGAAATTTAAGATGATATTATGCATATATATTGATTTTAGGATAATAAATAAGCCAATATCTAATAATTTAAATAAGGAGATATTTGATAAAAACATGTGAATTTCGAAAATTTTAAGACATAATTTCGAAATTTGAGAAGAAAATACAAGATAAAATATAAGATTTGAGATAGTGAATACACATATGGATCAAGATAAAATGAAGTTCAAGCAAGAGGATAATGTAATATTAGATTTCGAAATTTTCATGTATTTATATATATACACATATTTAATTTTTGAAAATAGAGATAGGTAAATAAGATATATAAAAGTCTACACGATTAGGAAACGCATGCATGAGAATTCAAAAGTTTGCCTACCAAGTTTTGAAGAAAATCAAGAGTCCTATTTTTAGAGATGTCAATGGGTCCGGGTTTTACCTAGACCCAAAATGGACCCGCCCCATTTGGGGCGGCTTTGAGCATATTAAATGGGTCATGGGGTGGGTCTCAGATCCAATTTTTCAGACCCATCTGGGTATGAGGTGGGTCATGAATCCTATAATACCCACCTCATACCCGCTCCATATATGTGGATATAAATGATAAATATGATAAATATTGGATAATTGTAATATTATGATGGAGGTTGCTGCTGTATTGGATCCTATATATAAGATGAAGCTTGTTGAATTTTATTCTCCTCTAATTTATGATGAAATATCACAATCTAAAATTGATGAAGTTTGACAGAATTATTGTGATTTATTGGTTGATTATCAATCCAAGACAAAAAATCATTGGAAAATAGTGGTGGTTCAGGGATTGATGGGACTTCGTCTGTTTCTAATATTGATGCATCTGATATTAATATTTTAGATATGTATGATAAATTTGTGGCTTCAAGTTCAAGTCAAGCTGTGTCAAAATCCCTAACCGAGTTGGATATATTTGGAAGAAATTGTCTTGCCACGAACTCAACATTTTGATATTCTTAATTGGTGGAAGACGAATGGGGTCAAATATTCAAATTTACAGAAAATAGAAAAGGATATTTTAGATATTCCTGTGTCAACTGTTGCATCTGAATCTGCTTTTAGCAATAGTGGAAGAATAGTTGATCCTCATCGTAGTAGGCTTAATCCAACGACTTTGGAGGCATTGATGTGCTCGCGAAGATGGTTGTGGGTGAGGTTGAATGTAAATAAATCACAATTTTATTTTGTTATTGTACTTTCATTTTAATTTTGTTACTGTACTTTCTTTCTTTAAATTACATTTTTTACGATTTTAAATTACAGTTTTATATTTTCATTGTACTTTCTCTTTTTAATTTTGTAGGTAATTCTTCAAGTAATTTTCCAACTTGTTCCCCCATTCTTGATAAAGAGGAAGATGATCTTGAAGAATGTGTCTGAAATAATGTTTACTCGCTGATTTTATATTGATCTGTTTAAATTCTGTTATGACTTATTTTTGGGGATGTCAAGACTTTTCTTTGGAGAGCTAGTAACTCTTTTTTTATGTAATTCATTATGTCGTGAAAATAATTTGTTTGTTATTATTAAGTGTTGTCGAAGACATGAATTAGTTTTCTGTTGTGTTGTATTTAGAGGCTTGTTTGTTTCATAATTTAGTTATGTGATAAGAAGATTATTCTTTTCATTTAAAAAAATTCGGGTCTCATGGGTCTGGAGGATCTACCCGACCCCATTTCATTTTTGGGGTGGGAAGGGTCTGAAGAAAATTTAATCGGGGTGGGACGGGTAATGGGTCAAAGTTTTCTTCGTGGGACGGGTCTTGAGTTTAGCCATACCCGCCCCATACCCGTCCCATTGACATCTATACCTATTTTAAGGATAAATTAACAACAAATTCGAAAATAAATAGGGGAAAATTTTGAAATTTAAGGGTAAAGATTAAATTGTACTGCAAAATAAAAGATCTACCGGATGTTGGAAAATTAGGTCTAGAATTCGAATTTCCAGGCCTAGAAAGGGATAATTTCGAAAATCTATTCAAGGGGATAAATAAAGAAGAATAAATTATCTCGGATTCAAGATTTAATTCAAAAAGTTTAAACGCGAAGATAATGCGCGATCAATATAGCGGTCAGCCCCTATATATAAATAAGAGGACCTACCATTCGAAAATTACACATGAAAATTTACTCCAATTTTTCGAATATATTAAAGTCGTGAATTTCAAATAAGTGTGATTGCTTGGAAGAATTAATGGTGTTTATATTTCAAATTAACATATTTATTAATTTATTATTATTATTATGTATGAATTCATTTTAAATTCATTAATCAATCATTTCACAAATCAAATATCTATTTGCGAATCAAATCTTACGAGCAATTACTTTTTAAGTAATGGGGGTCGGAGATCAAAATTAAAATATTTCAAGTTTATATTTGATCCATAAGCCAGTTTTATATATGTTTGGGGTACAAATGTGATTCCTAAAACTATAGGGTCTTGTTGGTAATAGGGATGGACAAAAGAAGTAAGTGAGAACCCAACGTCTTACATTACATATAAAAATTGGATTAATTTTCCATATTTTCTTATCTGCAGAAAACGGACAGCCAACCCAAAATTGGTGACAGACAAGAGACTGAGGCGTGGGATCATGGCGGATACGTACTGCCCGGACTGCAAGAGAGCGACCGAGGTGGTGTTCGATCACTCGGCGGGGGATACGGTGTGTTCCGAGTGTGGGCTGGTGTTGGAGGGGCATTCCATCGACGAGACTTCTGAATGGCGGACTTTTGCTAATGAGAGCGGGGAGAAGGACCCGGTTCGGGTGGGCGGGCCGAAAAACCCGTTACTGGCGGAGGGTGGGTTGTCCACCGTGATCTCCAAGCCCAAAGGATCGACGGGGGAGTACTTGTCTTCGTCGGTGAGTCGGTGGCAGAACCGGGGATCGAACCCGGATAGGTCGCTCATCCAGGCGTTCAAGACCATTGCTATAATGGCTGACAGGTTTGTGATTTCTTCGTTTTTTCTTAGGTTCTTTTGTGAATTGTGTTGCTTGTGGAACTTGGTTGTTGAAGTTTTGAGAATTTTGGCGGGTGGTGTACGGAATTGTGTGGTTGGTCCGGTGTTTGTTGAAATTCGAATCGTTAATTTGTTCAACTTCGGAGTGCATCTGGAAATTTTGCTCGATTGATGGTTGGAATCTGCAGGCTTGACGTGCTCGTTTGTTCTTTCCACTTTAATTATGCATTTTTATTCCAAATTTCGTTGAATCTGTCTTCTATGTTCTTTACGTTTTCAGGAGCAGGGGCAAAAATCGGTTTTTAGAAAGATTATAGGTCAAATATTGAATTATTTTATTTATTGATGACTGACCTTGCCGGGCCCACTGAGTTCGATCACGGTTTTGGACAGTTTTTCAAAATTTTGACTTTATTTATTTACTATTATTTTTTTTTTAGGTTTGATGCTGAAGTAGCATTCTGTAGTAGCCATGTTTAGAACAGAGAGAGGTGGTGCAACACATACGTCTATACATTTCATACCTTGTAATCTTAGTCTAATAATTTATTAAATTTTGTTTGTTCTACATTTTTATCAATCTCTATTTGCTTCTCTGTTTTAATATTATTAAAAAAAAAGTCATGATAAATGCATTCTGAAATATCTATTAATATGGAGAGATATGAAATGCTTGAATTTAACTTGCGCTAGTTTATAAATATGGTGTCTTGCACATTGGTTTTGAGGTGCTGAATGGCTTCCGCAAGGTGTCATCTGCTCTATTTATCCGACATGCTAACATGTGTTTGCGGGGTTTGTGTGTAGCTTAGGTAGTAAGATATTGGTGACAGTGTTGTGGTTCCTTTTGGTGTGTATATAGTTCAAAGTAGTGTTTTCTCGTTTATTTTGCATCGTGATGTGTTCGAGGTAAGGCTTGATTAACCTTGCACTAGTTTGTCAATACGGTGCCTTGCTCACTCGATAAGTTAACATGATTTTCTATCGAACACGATTAAAAGTTTTTATTTTCTTCTTCAATTTCTATATTTTGTATTGCTCCATGTGGTTGGAAATTAAACTGATGTTATTTATATTTATCCTCCAGGCTGGGTCTTGTTGCCACCATAAAGGTATTGGTCTTTTACCATCTGTGTCTGCCATTCATAAATTGTCATTAGATCTTGGTTTATTTTGCGCACCTCCTTTACGTGATAAACTTATCTATTCAGGTATATTGACATTAAAATATGGTCAACCATTCCTTCTAGACTTTGTTATATTATATTTGTTTGAGGTAATAAGTTGAGAACTGGGAAGGAATCAATCACGTGTTCGATATATGTATCTCGTCCCGAGAATTATGCGATGTTGATGAAAATTCCAACGTGGGCCCTTTGGTTTACTCGAAAATGTACTGTTTATAAGCTTGTTCCGCTCATGCCATATTTTATGGTTCAAACTCTAATAACATGTCTATCAACGCATGAATTCTGTGGTCATTTAGAAAGTTTGGTGTTCATTTTTTGTAAAAAATAGTCTCACACTCTCTGCCTACATGTAAAGGTCTTTACTTTATGTTTTTAAGGAGGGCATATCGATTTTGTCGGCATAGACTACTTTTGGTTTGTGAATTTTCCTTGGAAATGTTGAAATTGCTTTCTTTTTTTGCCTTACATGAAGGTTTTAACTTCCGAGAATTATGACACTTTGTAAAATGAAGCCAAAAGATTTCAATTAGTTCGTTTGGTTTTGTATTTTTAGTAGTTGGGGATTTGTAGGATATCTTAATTAGTTTGGAGAAGCCGTTGAACCTCTGTTTATGTGATGTTGATTTCAAGGATCGAGCAAATGAGATATATAAAAAGGTAGAGGATCAAAAGCCTCTTCGTGGGCGAAATCAAGATGCTATTTTAGCTGCTTGCCTTTACATTGCTTGTCGACAAGAGGATAAGCCACGGACCGTCAAAGGTTTGGTTTGACCTATGTGGAAGTATTTCTTGTTTTTGATATGTGATTTCGTCATGATCTTGCTGAACATATGGTTTCAATTAGAAATTTGCTCTGTTGCCAATGGGGCCACCAAGAAGGAGATTGGGCGAGCAAAAGAGTTCATTGTGAAACAGCTAGAGGTGGAAATGGGGCAGTCTATGGAGATGGGAACAATTCACGCTGGCGATTTTTTGGTGAGTTCTTTCTAACACCTCGCTCACGCACGTACTGTAGTTTAATGTATGAACATGATTGCAGAGACGATTTTGTTTCCATCTGGGCATGACTAATCAAGCTGTGAAAGCGGCTCAAGAAGCCGTACAAAAATCGGAAGAGCTGGATGTCAGGTAGAATCACTTACTTTTCTCAGACGCCTGACCTAGGTGCTTTTCTCACAAAACAACATTATTCATATCATGCTTGCAGGAGAAGCCCCATATCCATCGCAGCTGCAGTAATATACATAATAACCCAGCTTTCAGATGACAAGAAACTTCTCAAAGGTGGTTTTTTTTTTTTTTTTGGTCGCTCACATGCAACGACAATAGCCCGGTTTTGGTTTTTGAAATTTATGCGTAAATTTTCTGAAATCCCGAACACTTCACAGATATTTCACTTGCCACTGGAGTTGCTGAAGGCACGATTCGGAATTCATACAAGGATCTCTATTCATACGCAGCGAGGATTGTACCCAGTTGGTTTGCTAAGGAAGAAGATTTTCGACAACTCTGCAACCCATGATTGATTTTAGATGTGCAGATTTTGCAGTAGGATTGGACAGGTCACGTTTAAGTTTTGTTTTCTTCTGGTTTTCCCCACCCCCGGCCCATTGCTCAAATATTGTGGAAATTAAATTCTCACTACAATCTAATTAAACTATTTGTAAGTATAGGAAATAATCTATTTTTGATAGTTCAAACCCATTTTTAATTACGGTCTCATTTAATTTTCAATATACATATATGTTTAGACTATCATTCATGAACCGAACCAGAAAAGTATCATTCCATGTTAAAGGTTTTATAAGCTGATTTCATGTCCTAACGTTACATATCCATCTTATATGGAATCCTCTTGCTCATGGACAATTGAAAACATGTACTTACATGTAAATAATAAGTTTACCAACATTCTCAATGTTCCAACTTCATTTTATTGATTTTTCTATTATAAGACACATAATAACATAAGAAATCATATTTAATTACATTTAACAGGTACCTTTAGCCATTATTATTTCTTAATTACTCAAATCCAAGCACCTCACAAGTTTGGAAGATGATCATGCTCCACACAAGATTCAGTTGACAAAAAATTATAGATTCTGTGAGGCCCGAATTGTAATATTATCATTATTACTTTAATTTACTGTAGCGAAAGTGTGTACAATTCTTGATTTTACAAAAGATAGCAAAAGTATTATTTCATGTCATGGTCTTGCTAAGTCATCATTATTTATTTCCATAATTTTCATCCTCCTGTATCTAAAATTTACAATAAATAGAAAAAATAGAGGTTAATTCTTTGGAGACTTAGTAAAGGAATAAACCAAGGTTATATATATTTATATAAGTCAAACTTCAATATATCATAGCAGTACGTCAATATAAGATGATATGTATAAATAATAATACATTATTATGAAAATATCTAGTCAAGTGATATGTAGTGACTGTTTAGGACCCTGAAGCGAATATAATAGGATAAAGAGGTGGCTTCACTAACATTCGGTGTAACACTTTTCCTCACATACTCAAATATCATTCGTACAATCGATTATTTGTGAGCCAAAGCGAACTCACATTTCCAGATTGAAATCACGTTGTTCAGATGAACCATATACCCGGGTTAAAACCTCTTGTTCATTGGACTCACTTTTCGAGCCGAAGTCACGTTATCTAGTGGACTAACAATCCGATACATATATCGTTATCTAGGGCTCAAGCCGTTCATTCATTCAGTGAATAAGTAATCGATCAGTAATCATTCAGGAACCAATAACAATTCATAAAATCAAATATAAGGTACAATATGATCAATAAATTGTGAAATGCACAACATGATGCAATATATACAGAAAAATCACTAGTTTATGAAATTTTACTGTAAATTCCAAGTCAAATGCCAAAATTACTTTAATAAAAGAAATGTATTAATATCCTTACCTTATAACTTATAGTTAGAGCTCGGTTGATAGTCCAAAATTAAATGAATTCCTACAAATACAATAAGATCGATATTTTATATATTAGAGCCATGTCATATTATATTATTTTTGTATATTTTAAGTAATATCGGTTCAAACCTTAGAAAATTAATTATAATTACTATATATTTCCAAAAATCTGAAATTTAGTCAAATGATCGAAAATCAGTGCAGAAAGCGACAATGACTGGATTCTTGGCGTTCTGATTGCATGTGTATTCAGTACCTTGGAAAGTTCCCTTGGCATATTCCCCTTCGGAATCCTGCAAAATCACATTGATTTCAGAGAAGGGGGAACTCTGCTGCTCAACAAGCTCCTACAAGAAAGCAGAGGAAACATCTGCATGAGAAGCAGGAATCAATTGAATGGAATAGAATGGCTGAGCTCTCAAAATAAACTCAATTTTCTTATTTCATAAATTTTTATTTAATTTAAATATATAATGTGATTTTTTATGAGAGAAATAATGATGGGATTTGTTAGTGTAAAATTGCCATTTTTTTAGTATGTCTAGAAAATCAAAACATAGAAAATTTGATTAATAATTTATTTGAAAACTAATCATGATTACTTGATTTAAACAAGGATATTTGATTAAAAAAAATCTGGTCAACAAATTTTTTTAAAAAAATGACATCCCTAAATATATTTGAAACATAATCAATCTAATAGGATTTCTTAGTTTTAATGATTTTTGGAAATTCAAATGCTTTTACATTAATTTTTAAGCAAATTTATATTTATATTTATGAATAATGAAAAACAATAACGTTTAGTATGCCAACTAAAAATATTTATAATTATGAAATACTTGAGATAAAATTTAATTATTATTTATATATTTGATTTATTACCTTCCATTCTAATTAAAATTTAAAATTAATTTTGATTCTTTGATTTGATTCTTCGAACAGACTCAAATAATCAAAATAACTCAACAAGCCCTCAACAAACATAATCAACATAAACGATTATCGACCAGACACAATCACAACATAACAAACCAAAATTATCATAGCCTGACAAGACTTCTTAATAATATAATACAATATGTAAAAGTATAACACCAACATATATACACATATCATTCTCTTGAAGTTGACAACACGACAAAATACTTAAAAGGCTGAGCTCACTTTCAAGGAGCTCTGGTACTTCCTCCCGAACACCATAAGCGATCTACATTGGAGGTTCACTTGGTGATTTGCTTTGCTTGTTAGAAGCAGATATTGGTATTGTCATTGACTTGAGTACCAGTATGAACAATTTTGTCAGCCATTTTGGTGTTTCTTTAATTCCTTTGTTCTCTGATTTGACAAGTAAACAGAGAGAATTCGCGGAGAGCTGCTCTCTATATATCGCAAGGGAATGTCTAGTACTTTATATAGACTCTCTAGTTAGGACAAAATATATGCATTCATTTTGGGGCAACATATGTATTGTTGGATCCATGTGGGAAAAATAAGAATAAGAAAATTTGATCAGTACTGCTGCTATCATATGTATTTTTCGCAAAGTCGGCAGCGGGACGTAATCCTTTAGGCCACATGCCACTTGTCAGACCTTAACCATTTATTTTTATTTTTTGAGAAATAGAACTGCATGTGGCAACGAAGTAGCGCATTAGATAATTTTTGTTAATCGGAAGAACCGAGTCTGAAATGTCTATTAATTGTTTTTCTTTAAAATATATTAAATCTTTTTTTCTTTCTTAATCTTTCCCAATTATTCGGTCGAAATGTAACTATACATATATAAATATATTTTTGACATCATTTAAAATAAACTCACAAACTACTTATTTGAAAATCCAAAAGAAAGCATTCAAAACATGATATCGTAAATCGTCAATCAAACCTAAATTTAGCATTTTTCAAAATAAAACATAAACTCTTTAAATTCTCTCAAAACCTCTCAAAAGCCTCATAAGTCATAAAATCTTTAACGTAAACTTAAATCATAAATGTAATTTTGCGGAAAACTTGCGACGGTTCTCGATTTGTGTGCATCTTCAGTTCAGCTAGTTCAACCATAAACTCCTCCATTAACATCAACATCATGCTCACCTACATCGATCACACCTAGTGAGTTTATTGACTCAGCAAACCTTAATCATGATAGCAAGTAATACATATACATTCACAAGCAACAGTGAAAATACTTTTAATAAAATAGTTTTTCATGAACATGCATAAACTTAAACATTTTTCTTTCATTATATATTTTTTCCTTTTCTTCATATACGTATACGTTTCCCTTTTTATTGAATTCAGATTCTCAATTATGACTTTCGTATTAGCTGTAGGTCGATGGATCCATCTACGTATAACCACGGTACCGGGCGGCGGGGACATCAGCGACACTCTCAGTCGTCAACTGAGCCTTGGCCTTAAATATCATCGTATCATCGTATTAGTCACAATCAATTTACTTCGTTCAACTTTTCATATTTTCATCACTTATACAAATCCATCCAAACTTAACATGACACCTTAAAATACACCTATAAATATTTCTTAGGCGTAAACTTCCCGGTTTTGACTCGCATTGACTCGAAACTTATCCAAACTTTACCAAACTTGAACCACCTAACTATACCATATACAACCCAAATCAAGCCAATTAAGACCCTCGATCACGTCTAGATCAGCCACTGAAATTTCCGCCCTATATGGTTAAAACCCTAACTCATGCCACCTTCCAAACTTTCAAACCTAAACCTTAACCGATTGGATCAGTCCCTGACCAACCCTCATTGGACATATACCAAACCCTTTAGGATCCCCTTAGACCTGCCCCTATATCCCATGCACGTAAACGTGCATGGCGCAACCCAACTCGCGCGGCCACAGCTAAGAAGGGCCCTAGCCGTGCGCCTTCCCTATCCTGCCCCTCCAGCCTTGCATGGACCTCTATGGCTCGATGCTAGGACCCTCATGAGCCCAGCCCCTCGCCTGGAAAGCACCACGCACAACCTCCTTCCTAAATCACCCAAAAATTGAGCCCTAGCCATCCTTAATCCCACAATTCGTGGAGTCCTTACCCTGCCAATTTCATCCTTGAATCATGCTTCTATGGACTCTTAAACATGTGAAAAAACTTCCCTTCAAGTACCCCTATCATGACAGCCCCTTTGTGCATCATTAGGAAGAGTTTTAAAAAAAGAAAACTCTACTTTTATGCATATTTAGCCATAAAAACGAAAATATAAG
Source organism: Primulina huaijiensis (assembly GCF_012295235.1). Taxonomy (NCBI): domain Eukaryota; kingdom Viridiplantae; phylum Streptophyta; class Magnoliopsida; order Lamiales; family Gesneriaceae; genus Primulina; species Primulina huaijiensis. The sequence continues at coordinate 307,257 of NC_133318.1, read as the reverse complement.
TGGTGCATCATATTTTTCATGCAAACATAATTAAATACACATAATATGGTGTGAAAGATGTTTGAAGGAAGATTAAAGTGTGCCTTTGCGTTTATTACGTGCGAAAAAATAATTTGCAATACGAGAGACATTGACATAGGGAGGATCTTGCTGAATTTCCTTCAAAATCACGTGATGTTCTTCTCCAAAAATCTTGTGATATGTGTGGTTGTGTGCTGATGGAGAGTCTTAGTAATTTGATGTATGTGTGTTTGTGAATAGATTTAGGGTTTTGAAAGCTTTAAATTTGATATAAATGGTTGGGTAGTAAGCTAGGTCCATTAACCTAGGTATATTAGGCCCATTAGATAATATTTAAAATATTTTGTTTAGGTTGATTTTCGAAAATAATAACCGAGCCTCTAAAAAGTCCATATTTTCGTCAAAAATTGAATACCGGTTTAAATATGACTTGACGCGTCAAAACACCTTAAAAGTTTCCATTTTTGAAAATATCATTTAAAATATACCATATATTAAATAATTAAGAATAATCATTTTGTTGGAACATTTCATGCTCGCAATCTTAATTTTGATGTTAAAAAAACTGTTATTTTGTTTCTAATAAATTTACCTAAGTACGCAGAAAGCTACCGAGGCTATCGAGACGCAAACTGAAAACACCAACTGATTGCCCAAAACTGAACTAGTTCAACTGATTGTCCAGCTGATGGGTAGTTCAGCAGAAGACCTTCAGAAACCCAACCAGCTGATGAAGAGCACAGCTGATCAGTTCAATTGAAGCAGTGAAATCAGTTCAGCTAACGAGCCAATTGATTTCACCAAACAAGTTCAAGACCAGTTCAACTGACCAGTTCATAACATCAGCTAGGAGCCAATCAGTTTGCAGATCACGACAAGCTTATCTAATTGGAATCCAGCTGTGTGCATTTAAGAAAAGCAATTGTCCAGTCAAAGGACAATAATGAACGTTGCAACAGAGCTTAAAGTCAAGACATTTCAGAATGACTGTCAGAAAGGACAAAACACATATATCGAGGAACGAATTCAAACTGCAACTGACAAATTTGATGAGTCTTGATGAACGGTCTCAAAGCTTCTATAAATACATTACCAAGACCATCGACAAAAGTGTGAAGATATAACAGAACTGTGTGGAAAGATGAAGGGCACGCTGAACTCATATCCGCTTTCAAGAAACAATCAGCTCAGATTTGAGGGAACCCTTCAAAGTGTTATTATCTTAGATTAGAAGTACTTTTTCCTCAGTGTGTGAGAACACTTTCGTATCAGTTCTCACACACACACCCCATCGCTCACATATATATAGAATAAAGCGTATTGTAAAGCTGAGTGAGTCTTGCACAAAGACATTAAACTTGTGTATGTAGTCTTTAACACGTAGACGTTAAACAAGTGTTGGCTGGAAGGTGTTGCCTTCAGTCTAGGCTAGAAGTTCAGTTAAGCAACAGTGTAAGTCCTTAGCTGAGTGGGTTTGTACAAAGTGTTGTATAAATCAAAGTTTTCTAGTAGATCCTACCCGAGGTTGTAGAAGAGGATGACGTAGGAGCAGCTGAAGTCTCCGAATATCCATAAACATATCTTGTGTACTTAACTGTTTAACTATTGTTTTCAAACCGATTTGAACAGTTCAAGCTATTATTAGTTCAGTTCTCACCATAACTGAACTGATATATGCAAGAACTGATCCATCTTATTTCAGTTATTCAGTTTATACAAGTTAAAAGGCTTTCAAATTAGTCAGCTTTCTTAAGGAAGGATTATATCGAGTGTCTTCGGCTTGGTTCAAAACAAAACTAGATTTAATTCATCGGTATTCATATTCTTAGAACACGAGCTATTGAAGATCATTGAGAATATTGTGTTTGAAGCACCTTCTCAGGTGTGAGAACCGATCCATCAGTTGGTATCAGAGCTAGTTTTTCTAAGAAAAACATTTGAAAACTGGTATTTTAAATTTGTTTCAACATGTTATTTAAAATGATTTTCAAAACCTTCTTAAAAATTTTATATGAGTTTACCGTAAGAAGAGAGAAGATTGTTGAATCTGCAACTAACATTGTAGCCACTTCTCTCGACTCCGTATTTTGTTGTTTAGCAACTTGCAGGGTTTTGAATTCAAACTGACAGCAGAACAACTAAACTGATCAGTGGACAAGATTTCAGTTGCCAGCCTACCAGTTCAGCTGATCATCAGACGAAACCCAGCTACGCTGAAATGTTGGATGATTAGGAACTTATTCATCAGCAGTATACTGCCGCTTCATTTCCATATCAGGTCAAAGTAGATAATCAATGCGGTTCAGCATCAGTTGAGTCCAGTTCGACCAGTTAGCCAGCACAGAGATCAAGTCCAAGGAAAATTAGCTGCTCTTCTGGAAAAGAAAACTCAAGATTGATGCAGCACTTCAAAGCATTCAAGGCAACCAGTTATTGGTATATTCAGTTATATTATGTATAAACTGACTGATACTTGATGTTGTTTAAAATTTGTTATTGCAGTAGCAATTTCCCTTACACATGTTGGTGTGCTTAATATATGATACAAGGGATGTGTATTTGATTAAATAAACATCATGTTTATCCAGTTGATTTCTATGTAACTGAACTGTTATATCAAGATTTGTTGCCTAAATTGTTTAAATGTTAAAAGATGTTAAAACTTCATTAAATCGCGTAAATGATTATATTTTCAAGGAGAAGTTTTTAATTCAGTTCTTAAGGGAAAGTTTTCTCCCTCGAACTGAAAAATGTTTTAAACGAGTTTTTAATTCAGTTCTTGAAGGGGGGAGGGTTTTCTTTAAAATTAGCTTAATTTTTTATATAAAAATACATGGTGCAAGTTTAAACCCATTAACCTAGTATAATCGGCCCATTAGATAATAATTAAAATATTTTGTTATAAAAGTTTGTGAAAATATTAACCGAGTTCTCAAAAAGTCCCTATTTTCATCGAAAATCGAAAATCGGTTTAAAATACGACTCGGCGCTTGAAAACATCTCAAACTATTTTATTTTGGAAATACACCTTAAAATATACCATATATTAAACAATTAAAAGTAATTATTTAATAAAAATATTTTCTCTCTTATGGTCCTCGGTCTTCGTTCTCGATCGCGTCTCGAATAATCTTTAAAAACACAGTTTTATGCGTTCTAGTAGAAACTCATATTTTAAATACGTAAACATACACAGCATATTTAATTCATCCAATTAAAACCATTTAATTAATCATTTTTTAATTTCCCTAAATTTGCACCTAGTTAAATTAGGTTATCTCATTTTCAACTTTACAAAATCTGCTGGTGAAGTGAACACTTGGATTTCATATTCATTATATTAAAGTTATTTGTCAGTCAGCTTTGTCTTTTTTAGCTATAAAAAAGCGCTTAATATATACGATTCTTTTAGTCAAAAAATTGTTCCTGAATTACAAAATGAAACGTAACATGAAAAAGTTCGACTCAGCTCAATTATATCCCTATGTATACAAGTCGCCTCATCTGCATTCTCAATCTCCCCCACCTTCTTATGTGTATTAATCTCCACCATCATCCTCGTCTAAAATAAAGATAAAGATTGCTAGAGCTTGAAACTATCATACGTGATGTAAACGTCATGTTTCATTAGTAAATGCATATAGATGCTCATTCATACAGTTGAATTCTCATTTGATGAGACACTGAACAACCCTCTATCTGCATTCTCAATCTCCCCCACATTCTTATGTGTATTAATCTCCACCACCATTCTCGTCCAAAATAAAGATAAAGGTCGCTAGAGCTTGAGACTATCATATGTGATGTAAATGTCATGTTTCATTAGTAAATGCATGTAGATGCCCATTCATACAGATGAGTTCGATTTGATAAAGCTTATTTGAGTTAGTTTAATGAGGCTCGTTAATATATGAATATTTAAACTTATAATTTATATTTATAAAGCTAATTTAGGATCAATAAAAGTTCAAATAAGATCGTGAGCAATGAATATATTCCTTAAATAAAACTCGATTATAAACGAGTTAAACTCAAACATTCAAAAGTTCGACTCAACTCAATTATATCTCTATGTATACAAGTCACCTCATCTGCATTCTCAATCTCCCCCACCTTCTTATGTGTATTAATCTCCACCATCATCCTCGTCATCTTACATATACAATTCTTCATCACCACCATCACCTTTGCCATCAACCCCCTCAACTTTTACATCCCTGGTTTATGTATGCAGGCTGGGGGTGGGGCAATTGCCAATAGTTCCCTAATTTTTTTAAAGATTTTTTATCCTCAATATTATTAGTAAAAAAATGTAGCAAAAAAAAGTTTTAGAATTTCTATACTATATTTTATGTAAACTATTTTATGACATATTTATTTTAATATATTTTAATTTAATATATAATTTTTAATAAATAGTTATATAAATTTCAATTCTATTTATATTATTTTAATATAAGAAGCATCTTGTTTTGCACAAAACTAATTTCTTGGTAAAAATTATAGGGTTGATGTCATTTTTTAAAATTATATTAAAAACCATATGTTTATTAATTGTTTTTATATGTAAAATCAAGTTAACCATGAATACCAATTTGGGAAATTATCTAAATATTTTTATGTTGGATTTTATGAATGAAAAGGGGCAGAATAAATTTTTAGAGAGAAAAAATAATAATATTTTTGTAATTTGATGTATAAATATTAATGAATAATCACTAATATATATTACTTTTCTATAATTGTTTATATTTGTGTTGCCTCATAATAAAAAGAAATAATTATTTTCAATATATGGACATATTCAAATTGAGTTAACTCAAATATTATACTTGTATTTAAATTATTAAAATGGGAATAAAAAATAATTAAATAATTTTTTCTAGTGATTATTACAAGAAAAGTTTTTTATACGTAAATCATATAATTTTTAAAAAATTCTAGCAGGCTTCGTTTACATAAGATCCGCCCCTAATTATAAGTTATATGAAAATCGATTACTATTTCCAGAAATAAATCATGAAGATAGTGTTGGTTCTTTATATTTTTTTATGTGTTATGAATAATGAAAATATAGAGATGAGAGAATAAATTGGAATACTTTATTCGTCATTTGATACCTCTATTTATAGAGTTTGAATAGTTGATAACATAATGAAATATAAATCTTATCTAAATAACCATCTATAATACTTTATCTATAACATTCCCTCTTAGATGATTATCGACTCAAAAAATTATCTCCAAGAGATATGGGAGCTCAAATGCTGACTCGTTAAAACCTTGTCAGTAAAACCCAATGGGAAAACCCTGAACGAAGGAAAAAGAATACAAAAAAAGATAATCTCCCTGATCTCAATCATCTATGATCCTTCAACGGATGCATCCCTTTCTTGTGCACCAATTTCTTGAATGTTGAAGTTGGCAATGCATTTGTGAATAAGTCAACTACATTGTCACTTGAGCGAATTTGATAGACATCAATATCATCATTTTTTTGAAGCTCATGTGTATAGAAGAACTTTGATGAAATATGATTTGTTCTATCACCTTTGATATATCCTCCTTTTAACTGTGTAATGCAAGCAGCATTATCTTTGAATATTACTATTAGGCTATCTTTGGTTGTTAGCAACCCACACGATTCTTGAATATGTTGTGTCATGGATCTCAACCACACACACTCGCGAATGGCTTCATACATTGCAATGATCTCAAAGTGATTTGAAGACGTCGTTGTTAAAGATTGATTCATCGATTTCCATGATATAGTAGTGTCTCATCGAGTAAACACATAACATGTTTGAAATTTAGTTTTATGTGGATCTGAAAGATATCGTGCATCTGCATATCTAACTAAAGAAGACTTTGATTTTGTCAAAAATAAAAATAAAAAAATCTCATATCAGTTGTACCACGAAGGTAACGAAATATGTGTTTCACTATTCCAATGTCTTTGGGTTGGACATTAATTATATCTTGCTAAAAGATTGACAGAAAATTCCATATCTGGGTGAGTACAATTTGTGAGATATGATAATGCTCCAATCACACTTAAATATGATATTTCTTGACCAACAATATTTTCTCCATTTTTAAGTTGTCGAAAAAGATCTTTGTTAGCATCAAGTCATCGAACAAATATCGGTGGTGTTAATATGTGTGCCTTGTCCATATAAAAGCGCTTTAATATTTTTTCTGTATATGATGATTGATGAACAAACATTCCCTCTTGTAAATGTTCAATTTGCAATTCGAGACAAAATTTTGTCTTTCCTAATCTTTCATCTCAAACTCTTTTTCCAAGTAATTGACAATTTTGGTAAGCTCTTCTGGAATATCAATAATATTTAGATCATCAACATATATTTTCACAACTATACAAAATGCATGGACAAATAGCATTATTTGTGTACCTTTCTTTCAACAAATATTCACTAAGACAATAGTACCATATGCGACCAGATTGTTTTAACTCATATATCAATATCAAATGAACCATAAAGATAAGCAGTTACAACATCCATAAATCGCATATCAAAACTTTCTGATACTTCTAAAATGATTAGGAATCGAAAAGTAGTGGTTATATATCACTATCAAATGAACCATAAAGATAATCAGTTACCACATCCATAAGTCACATATCAAGACTTTCTGATACTTCCAAACTGATTAGGAATCGAAAAGTAGTGGCATCCATCACAAGTGAATATGTTTTCTCATAGTCAATTTCAGGCCTCTGCGAGAAACCTTGGGCTACGAGTCGGGCCTTGTATCTTACAATTTCACCATTTTCATTCTTCTTTCGTTCAAAAACCCATCCGTATCATACTGAGATTACATTTTCAGGTGTTCGAACTACATGTCCAAACACTTTATTTTTTTAGTGAGTCTAATTTAGTCTGTATGGCCTCCTTCCGTTTTGGCCAATCATCTCTTTGTTGACAATCTTAGCAGATTTTGATTCTGGGTCTTTATTATGTATGATGCCAAGAGCGACATTTAGAACAAAGACATTGTCAACAATTGTGTTATTTCAATCCCACAATTTTCGAGGTGTTATATAATTTTTCGAAATCTCATTATTTTCTTGAGAATTTGATTCTTCATAAATAATATCATCCAAGTGTGGTTCATTGAATTCTCTTACTATATCATCCAAGATTGATTCTTCTAGAGCTTTTGAATTTTCTTTCTCTTGTACCTTTTTTTTCGAGGCACAATATACTTATAACCAATTGGTCGACCATGCTTCTGGTGTATTTTAAATTCATTTGCAGGTTGAATCATAGCTGCTCCTAAGGGAACATTAGTTTTTACAGGGGGTATTATAAGAATGTATATATGACTTTCTTACATTTTTGTATTAACAAAAGCAGCAGACAATTGATTTGAAATTCTTTGCACGTGAATGATTCTTTTAACTTCTTGCTCACATTGATTATTTCGAGGATCGTAATGAGATAATGATTTCTCATTCCAACAAACCTTTTGTTGCTCTTTAGGATACAACTTTATTTCCTCTAGATTTGAAAATTCCAACTCATTGAAGTGACAATCTGCAAATCTCGCAGTAAACAAGTCTCATGTTAAAGTTCTAAATATCTAATAATATATGGTAAAGCATATCTCACATAAATCCCAAGTCTACATTGTGGACCCATTTTGGTTCTTTGTATAGATGGGAGAGAGACTTGTACTGCACAGCCAAATACTCGAAGATGAGAAACATCAGGTTCTTGATCATAAGCAAGTTGTAAGGGTGAGTATTGGTGATAATTAGTTGGCCTTATACAAATCAATGATGCAACATATATTATGGAATGGCCGCACACAGATGATAGAAGTTTTGTTCTCATCAGTAATGGTCTAGCAATTAATTGCAAACGCTTAATAAATGACTCTGTTAAGCTATTTTGTGTATGAACATGGGCAACCGAATGCTCAACTGAATTTCTTATTGACATACAGTAGTTATTGAATGTCTGAAATTTAACTTCATCAGCAATATCAAGATGAATTTTCTTGATTGAATGGTATGAGAATTGAGCTCGTAATTTAATAATTTGCGCAAGTAATATAGCAAAAGCTATATTTCGAGTTGAAAGCAAACGAACATTTGATCATCTAGTAGACGCATCAATTAGTACCATGAAATATCGAAATGGTCCACATGGTGGGTGTATAATAGACCTACAAATATCCCCATGAATTCTCTCCAAGAAGGTTGTGATTTCGACATCAACCTTTGTAGGGAAATGTCTTATAATTAGTTTGCATTGTGAACAAGCTACACATAGATAGTCATTGTGTAAAAGAATCGTCTGATTATAGAGGGTGTCTATGTGAGTTAATTATTCTTTTGCGCATTATTGTTGCCTCAAAGTGACCAAGTCGATCATGCCATAATTTGAAGTTCATTGATCAACAAAATTCTGGTTTGTGACAATGTTTGCTTCAACTGTTTTTATTATTATAAAATACATTCTAGAAGGGAGTGCACATAATTTTTTTTTTATTTGCTTCTGGCCAGATATAATAAATGTTATGCAAAGGTATTCAAAATTATTTTCATTAAATGTTTCAATATAGTATCCATTTCGACAGATATATTAAAAGCTAAGCAAATTTCTACTGGATTTGCTAGCATATGGAGCATTTTCAATGGATGGGCTTGTATCATTTGGCAAATGATTTTTTCCTTTCCATAGTCTTCAATAATTTTTGATGCACCCGATATTGTTGTAACATTATTTTCATCTAATGTTAACTCCAAAAAATACCTTTTATTTTGAAGAATGGTATGTGTTGTTCCACTATCCGCTAAGCATTCATCATGACATTTCATCATTAATCTAAAATAAAATATAACTCAATAAAATAAATATGATAAATAATATGTAAGACTTTCAAAAGAAATATTTTAATGAATAGCAAAATAAACTTACACGACTTCAAAACAAAAATGAGACAATGATAACCTAAAAAACAATAGAAATCTAAAGTATAAGCAAGACCGATAAAAACAATTATTCATTGTTTTCTAACACACGACCACCAATAAAATTATATGCATTTCCATCTGGATGAGCGAAAAAATCATAGACGTTCAAGTGAGTTATTTCAATTGGATTATCATTATTCACAAAATTTATCTCCATTTTTCCTTTTTCTTTGATTGAGTTTTGGTAGAGATCCACAAGATGTTTTGTCGTACGACAGGTACAAGACCAGTGCACTTCAACTCCACATCTATAACATTTTTCTTCATACAATTTGGAACTTTTCTCCTTCGCTTTTTCATTATTGGAATTTCAGTGCTGAAGGCTTGTTTTATGTTTCTTTCCATTTTATTGATGATAGTATCTTATTTGGCAACGCTCATGCGGCCATGCCCAAGCCCACGTCCACGTTTTCTCTCATTGTTATGATTTTGAGTTGAATTAGAATTTACTTCAGGAAATGAAATTTCATATTCTTCAAGAAATGTAGTTTCATTTTGTGACACCCCGAAAATAAAATAGTATTGATGGCATTTTTGTAAATAAGTTGAAAAATATTCAATTTATTTTGATGGCATTTTCGTAAATAAGTTGAAAAATAATGAATTAATTTTAAGGGTAAAATGATAATTAGTGACATATCTTGCTCATATGAAGTCCAAATGATTTGAGATTTGGATATAACGTAGAAAACTCAAAGATATAGAAGTTTCATGTTTTGAGTTTTAGAAATTTTGATCGTTTGACGAGTCCAAAGAGATAAACAGGTGTTAATATAAAAAAATATAATATTAAAATAAAAAAATTTAAAAAAAAAAGAAAAAAAAAAGAGATAAACCTACACGTACGTGAATGAAATTCATTCACACAAAGTTGACAGAAAGGTGGTCGAGAGAGGGGAGAGTTTTCGCTTTTTCTTTTCAGTCGTGCGACTTATCGGTTTATCCAATCGACGAACCGACTTCAGTTCTGGGATCGTTGACACGAGGTCTTCGATTTGAGGTGTAAATTTTATAGTTTTGGTGATGTTTGAAATTCGTCAATTTCTGGACTAAATCCGATAAATTGTTAAATCATACAGAAACTGTAGATTGTTGAATAGTGTATGATTTTAACGAAGAAGAGATGATTATAGTGATGTTATTTTGAATTATTCCTAATTTATTATAATTAGAGAATTTTAATCGTTGGATTGAGATTGAAGAATTATTTATCAGTTATTATTAATTCTGATAAATATATGCGGTATAATAACCGACAAGAAACTAAGTTTTGAAATCGGAATTGAATTATGTTATGATTTGAATTGATATGAATTTTTGAAGTTTCAAAAGATATTTGAAACTTATATTGTTGACTTTGAATGAGGTTATTGATTGAAATGAATATGTTATTGATGTAGATATATTATTATATTGATATCTTCAAGCTACATCGATTGGAACGAAGAATTGAGGTATGTTGCGACCGGGTAACATACGACAGGTATCTGTATTATATGATATATGTTTGATTGGTTGGATTGAGATTACATGTCTATATGCCTTATGTGTTGAGTTTATGTGGCATACATAACATGCACGTTGAGCTATGATCCTTGGATACCCTGATATGATTGATTTGATTCTGGGGTTTGTGAACACGATGCTATGTTTGGTATTACATGACCCTTAAAGCATAGTCATTTGTGGCCCCGATGATTGATTGAGATTGGGATTTGATGACGCTTTGTCGACGTTATCATATGAGTATCCCTGATTGAGGCTGGTGTGCCAGCTCAAGCATTGATTTGATAGCGATTCGATTGACTCTGACATGTGATCAGTGGATGAGCATTTGACCTGATACCTCCACGACATACATGCATTGCATATCATATATCATTGTTTAGATATCTGTGGTATATATTGTGGTTGCTTCAGACTGAGTTTTGCTCACCCCAGATGGGGCTGTTGTTGTCTTTTTATGTGGACAATGACAGGTACTCCAGGATATCAGGAGACCGGAGATGGTACTTCTGGCGGGAGTCACAGTTTGAGTTGAGGTTTCGTGGTCTTTCCCAGTATATATGTTATGTATCTATATACCGGGGTATGTCCCGAGGATATGATTTGTTGTTGTATGAGTTGTTTTGATTATGTGTGGGCATGTTTTATGATGTGAGATGAAATACTATTTTTAGTATTCAAATAGCATATTTTGGGCTCATTGTAAAGAAAATTT